>NC_049207.1:55692436-55739936 GCF_013347855.1 Anguilla anguilla | reverse complement strand
ATGGACTGGGATGCAGTGTGTGGAGATCGGTCCTGGGATGCAGTTAAACTAACTGGCCAAGTTGTGAGCTCCTCATTAGAAACTGGAAATTGTTCTGTGTCATCAGCAGTGGAAATCTATAACTTTAAGGCTGTTCATTACGATAGTTCTAAGTCAGGTCTTTTTTTCCTTTTGTACTCAGTCTGCTGTCGGCCTGAAAGCTCTTGCCATTTCTCCGTAATTAGATACGATGTTTTTTTTTAATAAAAGGGGGAATCTGTGAGATCTGTAAAATAACAGATCTTTCTCACAGAAGTGTTGTTATGGGCCTTAAAGAGGAGTGATATGACATGGACTGTTGGATGTAAGGTTTTCGTTGGTGTATTCTAGAGAAAATAGAATGGAAATATGGCACCAGAGGTACTGCTATCAGTGATTTGTATTATTAAAAATGTGTTGTTGTTCCTCTTTGGAGAGGGGGGGGGGTGTGAAAAATAGCTGAAGCGTTCATCTTGTGTCCTAATCGGTGGCTGGTTTTGGTCTTGTGGCAGTTTGATGTGAGGAGTGATCTCAGCTGCACACAACATGCTGTGCTGGGTCTGTGTGCTCCTGGGCCTCTTGGGGAGGAGGCTTTCTGTTTTGTGTTTTAACTGTGGGTATGAAAACCTTTTTAAACATGTCAGCACAAATACGACAGGCATTTGCCTTGAAACCATGGGGGGAAAGCCAGCCTGTGTCTGGCGAAATCCATTCAGTTTACAAACACCGCTAACAGGCAGCAGGAGTAGGCGACTGAGAGAGGACGTGTCTTCCAATGGCGGCCCAGTCAGATGTGTCTGTGTTAGCAGAGCGAGTGTCTCTCTGGTTTCCATTCAGTTTCACTCACTAATCTGAGTGCAAACGTCAATTCAGACACACACATATGCATACACACACACACACACACACACACACACACACACACACACACAGACACAGACACACACGCACACACACACACACGCACGTGGGCATGCATACGTGCACACACGCTTTAGCACGCTGGAACAAACCTCAGCGTCGCCTCGACAGGAAAGCGCCACACCCAGACCTGCTCCAGGCAGCTGCCAGTGCTGTTATAATTCACCACTGCCCACATACACACTAATGTGCGGACACACACACACACACACACACTCAGACACTGCCTGTGTGAATGCACAGAGAATTAAAGTACCTCTTTCACTCTCTGTCTCTCTCTCACACACACACACACACACACACACACTCTCTCTCTCTCTCTCTCTCTCACACACACACACACATACACACACTCTCTCTCTCACACACACACACACACACACACACACAGGGTGTGTTGCGTTATGTGTGGAGGAAATGGGAGTGGATGTAACACTCAGCTCCTCTCTCCAGATACAGAAGGACGCTCACTGAGATGATTGTGTGCCGTACAGAAGCTCATTCCCCGCTTCCTTCCACAGAGTTTCTGTGTGCTTCCTGAGCACATCCGTGTGTACAAACTTCAGTGCGACAGAGGCATAATATCTGGCACTGGTGTGAACGCACTGCTAGTTTACAGGTTGCCTGTACACAGTAATCTGGCGCGTGTGTACACGGCAGGGATAAATTTGTGTTTTCAGACGGCGTATTCTTTTGAGGACTAGCGGATCCGGACTCGAGCAGCATCGCTGCCGCAGAAGTGAAGATACACGTGGCTGCCGACAGGTGTATTGCATGTAACCATAGCGATAGGGAGATTTTTTTATTGGAAATCACAGTATCCTGATTAAAAAAATTTCAGCTTCACTGGTTTTTTAATTAATTACAGGGGGCCACTCTGAGACTCGTGGCAGGGGCGATTAGACTGAGATCAGGCGCTGATGCATATCAACATATCAATTATCTTGTACAGCTGTCGCTGCTCTCCAGTGATATGGCCTTCCCCTCGACACTCACTGTCCCAGCTGAGGACAGAATGCAGCATGTCAACATCCAGTAATAATGCTAAATTATATTACTTGTGCGCTGAGCAGGCTCTCTGCTTATTGGCTTACGTGACATCTTTGTATCGTGCTGGATATTTACTGAAGCAGCTTCGGCTGAAAGCCATGTATCGACAGTGACAACGGCAGCAGGACCTAACAGGGAGTTTTTTTTTGCCGTAACCCTGTCCTTGCAGTGTATTTTTGGTCCTCCCCAGTGAACATTTGTGTGGTGAGAAGTCTGTGAAACACCATTTTGGTGTTCAGGTGAAAAACCCAGCTACGTTTGTTGTAAAGTTAAACTTTTAAAACCGACATAGCCAGGCTATATCTGGGAAAAATCCTGAAGGATGTTGGGGAAAACCTTTCTCTGTTTATGTCAGAACATCTCTCAGCCAACATTTACACCCATCCAGCCATCTAGACTGCTATTGCTCAACGGCTGCCACTCTCCCGTGTCCGTATTGCTCTGTTTGTAACGGGGGTGGTTTTTTGGGGCCTCTGGGCTCAGTGAAAGGGGCACAAATGCACAGTAGACTGTGGTTTAGCCCTTGTTCATGACAGCTTCTCCTTATCAGCCCTTTGAAGAGTAGGTTTTTTCCGAAAAGTTTTTATTTTTGTTTTAAAAGTTCTAAGTCGGTGTTCTGGAGCTCCACTGCTTTCAGTCACCGGCAGTGATTGTTACATCATCAGCTTTAGAATGTTCAGTGGAGAGCGTTCCAATCACACTTCTGTGGTCTTGCACCTTGACGGGTTCCTGTTCTGACTGACTCAGCTCTGGCCATCCTCAGAACAGCACTTTCTCTCTTTCTTTTTGTTGTTCCTTTTTTAATTCTGGAGCTCTTTGGAGGGGAACAGTGGTTCATGTAGCATGACAAATGAGGCAGACATTCTTTGCCCTACCCCCCCCCTCCCCCCCCGGCAGTGTGGAGTGGTTTGGGGGGAGGGGGGCGTTTGATTGTGGTGGGGGCTGTCGGTGCGCAGATGCCAGGGAAGGTGTCGGGGGACCCTACAGGGCTCTGACAGGTGAAGCTCGGGGCCTCTTACCTCTGCCAGGCCTATGATTTTGGTGCCATCTTTTTGGGGCGTCCGATTTTTAAGGGAAAAATAAAAAAAGTGAAATTTAAGGGGTGGTTTCCCGGTCATTTGTAGTTTCAGGGCCCTGTGTTTTTGAGGAGGGCGCGTTGAGGTGCTGACCTGAGGAAAGAGAGTGATGGGGCCTCATTATCACTTCCAGGCCTCTTAAGTGTGGCATCAGCAGCCATTTTGACCGAGTGTGTGTGGAGCCCCTCTCCTCCCAGACGAGGCTGGCGTTTGTTCTGAGCGGGGGGGAACGAGCTGATGCCCACTCTTTCCGCCCCTCGTCTTCCTCAGAAACGCCCTGGAGCTGCTTTCGCGCCCGCCTGCTATCGCTGGATTGGCCTGAACAAAGCTCTGCGTTTCTCTCAGATGCTAATCTGCTCCTTCCCTTCTGGGCAACTTCAGCCGCAGACTGCGGACGTACTGCCGTTACAGTCATAGTCCTTATCGAAAGCAGGGGGTGTTTCTGCATCGGGGGGGGGGGGGTCATCGTAAAGGGACTTGACTGACAGGGGCCCTCAAAAAATATCAGAACATGGGATTTTCTGGGCTGGTGGGGCCCAGTGTGAGATCCTCTCATGGGGCCCAAAATCCCTGGTGGCCCCCCTGTTTCTGCAGTTAAGGATAAGAAATATTCCAATGCTGTACATATGCATTTATTCCCTGACATTAGATGCATGCTTCTGATATATGTAAACATATTTTATTAATTTAGTCGTGATGATAAAATCCAGTGAGTCGAATAATCATCTGTCATGTTGCTTCATCATATGTATATTTAATATAAATGTGCAAATATGCAGATCAGGTTTTCATTATCAATCCCAGACTTGACAAAGTCTTCAAGAATCTAGTGCTGTTATTACCGTTTCTTACCTGTCGTTGAATTCATTGGAATAACTGGTCAAATCGATCGATCGGCAGGCAGGGGGCACTCAGAGGGGCCTTCTGTTGTGTGGGTTACTGTAGCTCTGGGTTCGGCGATCTCTGTTCCCTGATCAGGGTGTAATTCTTTAGTCTCTGCATGCATGTTTTCATCCTGGGGGCGCACGGCAAGCTCGGTGTTTGAATTAAGTATCCTGTTCATATAACTCTGATAAGTAAATAGAGCGAAGGGATAACACGTGTTTGATTTGCACTGCTGGGGTGGGGGTGGGGGGGGTCATGCATGGTGTTATTAAAGAATGCGTCCTACCTTCACTTTCGTTTGTTTGTTTGGTCACGGACCAAAGGTGGCTGTGCTCAGGGTATGCTCGTGTGTGTGTGTGTGAGAGAGAGAAAGAGAGAGAGAGATAGAGAGAGGAGGGAGAGAGAGATAGATAGAGATAGAGAGAAAGAGAGAGGGGGGAGAGAGAGAGAGAGAGAAAGAGAGAGGGGGGGAGAGAGAAAGAGAGAGAGAGGGGAGTTTGTTTTCATTTTCCCTTAGTTCAGCACATCTGAGAGAGAACTTTCTGGAACTCTGGAGCCCTGTCAAAACAAAGATGGCCGAGCAGCTTGAAAGGGACGGGCCCCCCGAACGAGCAGAGGCAGAGAAAAACGAGCCCCTGAGAAGGCAGCTGCACACACAGGCCTGCGGTTCCCCCCGCCGCAGCTGCGTTACCGTGCCGACCGGCCGCCGCGCCAAGCCCTGCCCTGCGCCGCGCGGCGTGGAGCGGCGCAGCTGGTAGCGCTTACCGCCGTCCGCGCTACAGAGCGTGTGATTCATTAGCCGGGACAGCGCGCTTAGCGCCAGCTCTGGCCCTGTTATTGTTAGGATGTGGTAAAATTATAAATATGGGATGCTGGAATCGGGGTGCGGGGGGGATTTGGGGGGGGTGGGGGTGGAAATATGCGACTTGTTAAACTTGCGGGCCACTGCTGGTTTCTCATGGTCGTGTTGCAGTAAAAAAAAAAAAAAAAAACGGAAAAAAAACCATTCTGTCACAATTTGTTGTGCGAATGGCTTTATACAAAAAGGCAAACAAACAGCCGGCATCAGGCTTGGTAATCACTGTGTTTCAGCTGGATCACTTTAGAAAACACAGAACGGGTTTTTTTTGGTGGATAGCGTTGTGCCGACTTTAAGATGGCGCTGGAAACCCAATCGCGATTCGGCCTTCATCGTGTGCTGCTTGAGTATATATACTTCACAGTCCATAAAAGAGCGTCGCCTGGGGCTGGTATTTTCTGCAAAAGCGCTGCAATAATAAAACGTTGCTGATTTTAACTTGATAGAAATATGTGGGGCAGGAACTTTGAGAAATTTAGCCTGTCATGGGTGAGGGCTGCCTGTTAGTCAGAAATAATCGCCCATCTTTCAATCACTTCACATTCCGGATGTGGTCTACTGTTTATTTCTTTTGTGGTATATATATTTTTTTCATGCTTTATGTATATATTGGTTTTCAGGAAGGTCTCTGTGTATTAGTTGCAGAAGGCCCCCTCCCAGGCAGCTGTCCAAAGATCTGCCTGTTTTTCTGCTCTGCGCTAGCGGTACCTTCTGGTCTGCGGTAGCGATATCCGCTCGAAAGATGGACGATGGGGCCGGGTTAAACTCGATATGCGAGTAATGCCTTTCCTGTGAGGGGGAAGGTGGACGGAAAGTGGAGAAGAAACCGTGCCCCCCCCCCCGTCGCCCCCCCCTCGCCCCCGCCCCCTCACCTGCCAGTCTCACGCACGGCACGTCATGTGACGCAGTGCAGCCGCATCGTTCCGGGCCTACAGCTAAACACGAACGCCGTTCTGAACCAGACCGGTTAGCCCCGCCCACCCAGTCTCGCTCACTCCCCGGCCACGCCCCCCACATCACTGTTTCCCCTCTGTGGTATTTATCCTGATGTTTCTCGAGCGCGTTCTGTGTGGCTTTGGCGTTCATATAATCTTGGCATGGAATAGCGGTTGCTTAAGTGGCTAACTATGTACTATAACGTAGATTATTATCGCACTCGCTAGCAAGCTAACTACCAGCTAATTGGAAATTGTTGCCGTGCAGCTGTTGCTGTAGATAAATAAATTAAATACGTGTGCTGTAATAGCTTTTCATGGCTCATTTGCATGTTCACACATATGTCTGCATATATGTGTATGCGCACCAATTAGAACAGGCGGTGCAGTGCATGCTGGGAACTGTGCCTGGAATGACAGTATGTCAGACAGAGTGAGAGCTGCTGCTGGTGGTGTCAGAAGCTAGTTTAAAAAAAAACCTCTCAGAGCATCTAAAAAGGTTCACTATACTATTAATTATTTTTTCTAAAGTACTCTTTTCTTATAAAAACAAAAGAAACCATTCATGCCTGAAATTGAAATGATGCCCATTCCTGCCTTTACGTTGTTGTTAATTGTCACGGATCACGCTTCCATTGCACTGATATACTACAGTGATGGATTGTGGTGGACTCTGGACTGGAATGAGTTAAGCTCTCTGTCTCCCTGGCCTCAGGTTTTCCTTAGTAATTGCAGCTTTTGCGAGCGTGTTTCGGATCAGCGTTAGTGGAACTTGAACAAGGTTCAAATGCTCGGTATTTGGAGGAAAATGAGTTCTACAGTATGCCGATAAGTTTCGCTGGCTCGGTTCCTGTACATTAAACAAGCGAGGACAAAATGCTTTAAATGTGCGCATGGTGATTATGGCTTCCTAGAATGTGGTTAGCGATTGGGAAACATTTTCCACGCGGGGTAATACCAGTGTTTAATGTCCCCCCCCCCCATCTTTAAACTTTAATGCCATGTGAATAATGGAATTCTTCGGCAAAGGGAGAAGAATGGAAGTGTGGGGAGGGGAGGGGACTGGTCAGCTGAGCCCGACTGGAGCTCATTTAAGAGAATTATTTTCTGCCGACTCATTTATGTTGTCAGTGTGCGGTGTCATAAAATACCCAGCATGACTGCCAGGTCTGGTGAATATGTAATATTTTTATATTTAAAATAACAGCCTCTTTTCATCTTTACTTTGGCACGCACGCACGCGCACACACACACACACACATACACACACACACACACGGTCACAGAGTCAGTACTGGGGGGGTGAGGGGGGGTTTCTGGGGGTATCTCTCTCCACAGAAAGCAGTCATGCAGCGCCAATTAGATTTTGTCTTGAGGGGCTCTCTCTCTCTCTCTCTCTCTCTCTCCCCCTCTCTCTCTCTCTCTCTCTCCCTCTCTCTCTCCCCCCTTCTCTCTCTCTCTCTGGCCTGGTGGATCTCTGAAAGGTACAGCAAAGAAAGCTCTTTGTTTCAGTACCTCCACCTCCCCAGCGCTAATCCACTCCTTGGGAATAGTTCCAGGGCCTAAAAGCAGAGCCCTGCTTTAAGATACGCGGGCCCCCTCCCTCTGGGCCCCCTCCCCCTGCACCCCCCCCCCCCCCCTCTGGCCTGGGCGAGCGGTGGTCCAGACTACCGCTGTCCGCCGTGTGTGTGAAGAATGCGCTAAAGCAGACAAAAGGATTGGCAGCGTCCGCGCCGCGCCTGACTGAGGTCCAGAGACTCCGCACAGCCATAAAACACCTGGACAAAATCAGCAGGTGACGGCGGGCGGAGAGAGGAGATCAGTCACAGCCGCCCCCACACCTCCACCCCCCCCCACACCTCCCCCCCCACCCCCCCCTACACCCCCCACCACCTCCACCCCCCCTCCCGCGGCGAATCGAGTGACACTGCTCACTGTGACAGGGGGCAGTTTTAATCTCTGTGGGCTTGATTGCCAGGCGGTCCAGGGACCCCTTGGCCCAGACTAACGGTGGGGCTGCCTGTGCTTCCCTGCGTGGGGACAGAGTGATTCGGCTTTAGCGCAACTTAGCTCTACGTCAGCTCAGCGTTAGCTCAGTGTTAGCTCAGTATTAGTGCAACATTAGCTCAGTGTTAGCTCAGCATTAGTGCAACATTAGCTCAGTGTTAGCTCAGCATTAGTGCAACATTAGCTCAGCGTTAGCTCAGTGTTAGCTCAGCATTAGCTCAGCGTTAGCTCAACGTTAGCTCAGTGTTAGCTCAGTATGAGTGCAACATTAGCTCAGTGTTAGCTCAACATTAGCTCTACGTCAGCTCAACGTTAGCTCAGTGTTAGTCCAACATTAGCTCTACGTCAGCTCAACGTTAGCTCAGTGTTAGTCCAGCATTAGCTCAACGTTAGCTCAGTGTTAGCTCAGCATTAGCTCAACATTAGCCCAACATTAGATCAGCATTAGCTCAGCATTATCTCCACAGTCTCCCACACACGGCAGGCTGCTGCTCTTAGTGTTATTTACTGCTGCCGGATCCAGCTTCAGTAAATAACACTACTGTTGATTCAAAACTTGTCACATCTGCTTACGAGCAGGCAAATTCATCACAGGCCTTACTGTTTCACCAGTACTGAAGGACCACATTTTGGGTAAATCCTGGAACATGGAGTACTACTGACCCATTCAATTCTGCAAAAACATATTGAATCATATGACTATAAATGAATTCTAAAAAATACGTGAATGTTTAAAAAAAAAAAAAAATTGATCGTCCTCTCATCTTTCCGTATGTGATGAGAGTGAAAAGGAGAAAGAGAGAGAGTGAAACAGAGAAAGAGGGAGAGTTTCCTTTCATGTACCTCAGTAGGCCCCTGTGTTTATTGTCAGTGGAGGGCTGATGTCAGGGCCCATGTTGGGGCCCCTTGAGGCTCGGGGACCCGTTTTCGGAGGTGCGCTCTGTGCCCCGTCCCTCGGGGTTTGGGCGGGGCTCGGCCCTCGCTCCCTCTCCTCGCCCTGCGGGGGGCGCCAGCTCGACGTGCGCCCTCGCGACGGCCGCCTCGACGCAGCTGGCCATGAAACCCGATAAAGTACCGCGTATGAGGAGGGGAACGGAATGAGAGCGGGGCGCCAAAAACATCTGAAATTCATCTGCGCTCATCGCTGCCCGGGCCTCCGTCCCCCCCCCCTGTTTATTTTAGTTTGTTTTTCCCGACCGGCCCGTTCCCCTGCGCTCCTGGTACAGCGTTACCGTTCGCAACCGTTACCCTGGAACACAGAGCAGGGGGTCCGGGGGCCGAAACGATTGTTTGTCACGTTTAACCTCCGTCTACGATTGATTAGGGAAGCACACGGTACCGGAGTATACAGGCTGTGAATAGAGTTACGCCCCCTCTCTTAAGTCCGGTCCTGTTGCGCCCTGGCATTCTTGTACTGCTGATTCCCTAACCTTCTCATTTCACTCCAAAATGTGGCTGCTCACATTTATGAAATATTTTCTAACCGGAAAAAAAAAAAAAACTTTAACCGCCAACATATCTGGGAGATTGTCACAGGAAATGTTCGACTCTCTGTGAGGTTCACGCAGCGTAATTCCTTGTTAATTGGGAACATGCGTGTTCCTGGACCCGTCCCTTCCAGCAGACGGCTGGCGATCTCTCCAGCTCAGCTGAGCCAGACGGACTGTAGGCTGCGGTGAAATTTACAGAAACGCTCAAACGGAAAATGAGTTATGCTGGGAAAACCGTTAAAATTTGCCGCGCTTTTCCCCCTCGAGGTCACGCCATCACGACACACCCGCTGCAGAGTCACACACACTCCTGTCTGGTGAGCCTGGGGTCTGCTTGTGGCAGCCTGAACGTAACAGGAGACATAACACACACTGTCCCTGCATGGAGGAAGCTCAGTATGTGTGGTGTACCTCCCACTACAGGAGGTTTTTTTTATTTTTTTATATAACCCTTCTTTATTAGTCACCTGTTTTTAATATTGACACTGTGAAGTCCCAAGGTATTCTTCTGAAGTTAGGGCTTTGATTTTTAGGACACAGTCGGTGCATTTTCTCCACAGATTTGCTCCACATTTTTGGCAGGATATTAACGGTGTTTAAAGCAGCTGAACTTCTGCTGGAGAAAGGCTTTCTGTAGGTGGGGGACTCAGGGAGATGGTGTGCCTGCCTGCGGTAGAACCGGGCTGGTGTTTTCACGGTAATGCTCTCACATATAGCCTACGTGGCCACAGCAGCCTTTGGGGGGGGTTTTTTTTTTTTTTTTTTTTTTTTTGTCTTTTTTTGGTTTTCGTTTTTTTTTTACCTCACTCCGGCCGGTGGGTTTCGGGCTGTGGAGAGGTGGCCAGCTCAGGGGACGGGCAGTGGCCCAGCTCTCTGCACAGAGCTGCAGGAGCAGGCACCGTTTAAGCTGGGATGAGATGGGTGGATTTGCTGCCTTGTCCATTTTGTTGTAGTCCCAGAGAATGAGGAACAAAGCGAGCTCCTTTTGTGTTCCTCCAGGAGGACATAGTCTTGCACACACAAGCGCACACACAAACACACGCACACACACTTGCACACAGAATACACCCACACATATGCACACACAGTCATGCACACACACACACACACACTCACACACAAACACACACACACACACTTCTCATTATTGTCCCTTGTCCTTTGAGCCAAAGAGGAAGCCCAGACTACTTTAGTGACTAATGCACAGCATTTGGCATAATAGCAGCTCTCCTGTACTGTGGTGACATACATGAGCACACGTAACCTGACTGGCCCAAACACACACAACCTGACTGGCCCAAACACACACAACCTGACTGGCCCAAACACACACAACCTGACTGGCCCAAACACACACAACCTGACTGGCCCAAACACACACAACCTGACTGGCCCAAACACACACAACCTGACTGGCCCAAACACACACACAACCTGACTGGCCCAAACACACACAACCTGACTGGCCCAAACACACACAACCTGACTGGCCCAAACACACACAACCTGACTGGCCCAAACACACACAACCTGACTGGCCCAAACACACACAACCTGACTGGCCCAAACACACACACAACCTGACTGGCCCAAACACACACAACCTGACTGGCCCAAACACACACAACCTGACTGGCCCAAACACACACAACCTGACTGGCCCAAACACACACAACCTGACTGGCCCAAACACACACAACCTGACTGGCCCAAACACACACAACCTGACTGGCCCAAACACACGCAACAGAAAGCGCTCAAAATGGGAGTCGCTCACTCTAGACACACTCAAAATTTTAGGGACTTTCCTTATTTCCAATGCAGATTTTTTCCCTCTCTCTCTCTCTCTCTCTCCCCCCCCTCTCCCGTCCTTTTGGTCGACACGCTTGTGACATTCTTCTCTTCCGCCGAGATCCCTTTCTTCCCCCCGTTCCCCGTTTCACGTGGGCGTGCGCGCGCTCTCCCAGCCGAAGGAATCCGTAACAAAGCGCTAGCGTCGGAGAGCCGGGCTAGGCGCCGCGCCGCGGCGTGAGAAGTGGCTTCTTTAAGTGCTCTGGAATGCGCTGTCTCGTTAATAGAAAAGATATGAGAAGCGTAATTACCGGCGGATACAATAAGTCGGTGATTAGAAGGGCCTGCCACGGTGGCAGCTGAGCAGACAGTTGTGTTCTAATTGCTTTATTACAATAAGTTAACTATCTTGTCAGCTGTCAGACTAGCTTTGTAAACAGGGGAAACGGATAAAAGAGTCGTTAATGGTCTTTTTTTTTTTTTTCTTTTTTTGCCGGGCAGACCATAATAACAGTGTTTGCCCTGCAACGACTTACTCGTTGTCACAGTGTAACCCGGCAACCTCTGGTGGAAATCGTGTTTTCATTTTGGCACGTAAATTATTGTTTTGTGTCTGTGTGTGGGTGTGCATTTGTGCGTGTGTGTGTGTCTGTGTGCGCGTGTGTGTGTGGGTGTGCATTTGTGCGTGCGTGTGTGTCTGTGTGCGCATGTGTGTGTGTGGGTGTGCATTTGTGCGTGCGTGTGTGTGTGTGTGTGTGTGTGTGTGTGTATGTGTGTGTGTGTGTGTGTGTGTGTGTGTGTGTGTGTGTGTGTGTGTGTGTGTGTGTCTGTGTGTATGTGTGTGTGTGTGTGTGTGTGTGTGTGTGTGTGTGTGTGTGTGTGTGTGTGTGTGTGTGTGTGTGTGTGTGTGTGTGTGTGTGTGTGTGTGTGTGTGTGTGTGTGTGTTCGGTGCAGATTTTTATTTATTTAACTCCCCAGAGGTGTAAATTTTTGTGTTTATGGGTTGAAGGGAGACAATGAAATTTAAGTAAACAATTTCAGTGGCTCCACAGACTATGAAGGTATGAAGGTAAATAAACACAACTTTGGAGAGTGTGTGGCTCAGCAAGAACAGCGTGCTAAATGGCATCGGGACTCAGGGGAAATAAAGCCATATCTCTGGAACACAGCGCTGGAATTAGTCCGCTAACTTACTGTTGCTCTCCCCATGTAAAGCAAGCGAAAGGCTCTCATTCGATATTCTGCCTTCAGCCCCCTGCCCACAGCAAGCGTGCGCAGAACTCCCTCTGCAATTAGGAGGGAGAAAAAGGGGAAAGTGCTCTCATTCAGCCGGGCTTACGCCAGTCTAGCCGTCCAGATCCTCAGATCAATTTTTTGGCATGAAAAATTAAGCGCAATTAGAGGCCGAGAAAGAGCTTCGAGCGTCGAACTTCAAACGGCATGCGTTAGCCCGCCTTCGCCACACCGGCCCCTTCAACGCCCTGGCGCTTGAGCCGCGTCTCCGGTCAACAGATAAATAATAACACACTGGCGTGTTTATTAAACGCGCTTCTGAGCGCCGAAGCTAAAGTGCGTACCGCCATCGCTGGAGCGGCGGCTTCCTGCTCCGCGCCGCGGCGGATGATCTCCGCAGGAAGTGTCACATGACGCTCGCTGACCCGCGAAGCGGCGGGTGAGAGGAACGCGGTCTGACACGCGTGTAATCCCGCTGCGGGGGGGAACAGGTTGTGATTCGGGATCGAGTAAGGATGACCTGACAAAAGACGGGAGCTGAAGTCTGGAAGCAGAAGGAGAAAGATGTTTTTTTTTTTCTCTTCCCCCCCACACACAAACGCAAAGCCAGCAGATGGGTAAATCTCATGCGCTCTAATTTGCATTAATCTGGGATTACTTAATGTTAATGTTAAATACCACCCCGCCTGTTAATCTGGCTTTTCAAGACTGACCCTAAATCTCATTAACGTGCTGCGTGGCAAATGTCCCTGTGGTGGTTTAAGGTTGTTTCGCTCACAGAGTTTGTGGCCGTTATTTTCCCTGTGTGTACGCCAGGGCCTGGTTATGGGACAGCGGTGGGCCGTGAGAGCCGTGTGTCTTACGGCCGGGGGATAAAACTCTCGCCCCCGATCCCTCCATCCTGGGTCATCGTGGAAAGCAAATACCATATTTGGATTTTTTATTTGAAGTTAGTTTTTTTTTTTATTTTTTTAAAGCAGAAATTATTAATGCCAGTTTTAAACTTTCATGGTATTAGTTTCAGGTAATCTAATATCACGCTTGGCTGGCTTCGGGAAAGTGATTTCCTTGTATGGGGCTGTCTGATATCTCATCGTCAGCTTTTGTTTGGCTTATTGGGGTGACGTGGATCCACACCGTCCCGGGACCCCCCCCCCCCCCCCCCCGGGCCCCCCCGTATTCCCGCCGTACGGGCCAATAGGCTTGCGTGGCTTTTTCGGGATGGATGACATCATCGAGGGCTCCGCGTCCCCTCCCCGGGTCCGCCATTTTAACTTTTGGCTGATTTGCGTAAATTAACAGACTCAGAGGCCCCTCCCATCTGTGGCGGAGAGGAGTTCAGCCGCCGTTTCCAGGGAAATGCCGCTAACCCCGCCCGCTTCGCGAGGAAGCGACGGGGGCGTTCTGGGCTGTGGCGAATCGGGGTGTGGGGGGTGGGAGCGGGTGGGAGCGGGTGGGAGCGGGGAAGCACACATCGTGTCTCTGTACAGCTGTGGGGCACCTCCCGGGGAGGAACCTTCTGAGGGGCGCTGGCTGGTCTTTGTGGATTAAGCTGCCGTTTGTTACTGGGAAGTTTACCTCCGTGCTGGTGTTGGGTGTTACCTCCGTGCTGGTGTTGGGTGATTTGTACTACCACGTTTTTACTCATTTTTACACAAAGGCCATGGCGGTTTGCTTGTCCCTCTTACGTGACCTTTGAGGAACTTTCTGATCAGTCTGCTCTGTCCATCTTGTCTGCTCTAAAGAAATTGGGGGGGAAAGAGAGCCTTCAGTAATTACAGGTCTGTAGCGTAAATTCCTTTAGGGTTCGCTCCTTCCCCATTAGCAGAAGAGATAAGCGGAAATGTATTCAGATTTAACCGCGCAACAGGGAGTGTTTCCTTTACGGTAAATGCACTCATTTTTCTTGCTTCTTCGCCCAGTGTTTGTGTTTAAATTTGATCACCCTTCCCACATGGGACCCCGGAACACAGGTAGGGGCGTCACAGGTTTGGGGCGTCTCCAGCAGCCCAGTGGTGCTGGCCTTCTGAAGGTACCCCTTAATCAGCTGAGGTGCGCTGTCTACGCACGGCCTTAAAACTGGAAAGGGGGAGGAGAGATGGGATAGCTGACGCTGGGATGGCTAACGCTGGGATGGAGTTTAGCCTGTGGCGCATGCGCTAGCCTGGGCTAGCCTGCAGCTAACACTGGGATGGAGTTTAGCCTGTGGCGTATGCGCTAGCCTGGGCTAGCCCTCAGCTAACACTGGGATGGAGTTTAGCCTGTGGCGTATGCGCTAGCCTGGGCTAGCCCTCAGCTAACACTGGGATGGAGTTTAGCCTGTGGCGCATGTGCTAGCCTGCGCTAGCCGCTTAGCGAGCCGTTTCTTCTGCAGCTCAGCGATGGCGGTAATTATTATGGCTCCTAATGGCAGTTAATGGACGAGGCAGAGAGACAGAAAGCTCAGCACAGCCTCACATGAACCGAACCCAGCGTGCTTTCAGCACTATTTAATCAGCGCACACTGCTAATGGATGTGCTGCAGCGATTGAAAATAATAATATTATTAATAATAATAATAAATAATAATAACAATAATAATCAGGGCTGCAGATGGGGGGGGGGGGGCACTGGGACACACAGCACAGAGGGGGGCCCAGGATATGGGGTGTCACTATTTTTAATTTGTAAATCCTGGGCCTGAGAGTTCATAGCTGTAGCCCAGATAATATTAATAATATTAATAATAATAATAATAATAATAATAATAATAATAATAATTCTTGCTTTAGTATTGTTGTGTATATGGTATTCCTTTGTATTCCTTTGGTGTATTTTGGTTTTTTGGTCTGTTTTCCATCAACGTTTGTCTCTGACTTTAATTTACGGTGAAACCAGTGTGATGTTATTACTCACAAACAGGAAGCTGGAGAGCTGAGCGGGTTATGTTTTGGCGACTGCTGAAACCCACTAAACTAAACTGTGCTGTTGTTTAACAAGCTAAAACTGGCATTAATTCAGTAGTGAAAGTGACAGAGGATGCTGACAGAATCCGTGTTCTTGGTCAGGGATGCTTGCAGTAGCTTTACTGGAAGAGTCCTTTTTGGATCCCTCTCCATTAAGCATACTAGCTCTTGCGATGTCTCTTATTAAGTATTTCAGGTATTTATCAATATTCATCAACAGCATATTGGGGCCTCTGCAGTCTGCTTATTGCTTAAGTAGAAGAGTGTTCATAAGGACAATTGTTATTAATCATTTAAAGAATATTTAACCGTAGCCCCAAATGTTCCCTTTAGCTAATTTGTCTTCCCTGCAATACATCAATTCAAAATGTATAGTTGCACTGATTTATTTCATTTAAGGTCACGTTTTTCTTTGTTAATGATATTTAAACAGTCCATAATTAATGTCACATGGAGCAGAGCATGCAGAAGAGTTAATCAGACTTTTTATTCTTTTTTTTATTCTTCTGTACTTGTACTTATGTACTGAGAATAGGCTTGTCAGTCCTTTACACTTCAAGACAGAACATTATTTTTTGTCCAGAGACAATGTCCTGCTTTCACTCAACATTTGTTTTTAACTTTGATTTACAAATAAAAGCAAGTGTTCTTTTTTTTTTCAGAAAGACAGTTTGCCGTGTTTTGAATTAACTTGCCAAACTGGGTTTTTGAGGGGAAACAAACTTTTTTTTTTAAGAACAAATGTTGATTAAATCCAGACCAAAGTTATTTTACATTTGTTCTTCACAAATGCCATTTTTCAGCTTCTCTGATTCCACAGGACTTCGGCTTGGAGAGATTTCAGTAATGAGAAGTGAATGAAGTCGTGTGCCTTTTTTTTTTTTCCAAGCGGATTTTTTTATCAGCTATCAAACGTTTGTGATTAACACAGGGGCTTAGCCGCCCCATCTTTCTTGGCCCGACAACACCAATGTCAGATTCGGTATCTCTGTGTCTGTCCAACCACATTACATTTTAATTCTTCTCTTATCTTTTCAAAGAGTCCTTCAATTATTGTATGAGCACGGCTGAGTGAATGGCTTTAATTTGTATTGCGGTTCCATCTCTCTAAGCACGTTTAGCCGTAGCATTGCAGCGCAACGTCGCGCCGGTTGAACTAACCCAAGTTCGTCTTTCTCCCGCAGGCCATCCGCTGCACTCTAGTGAACTGCACCTGCGAGTGTTTTCAGCCGGGCAAGATCAACCTGAGGACATGTGACCACTGCAAGCACGGCTGGGTAGCCCACGGTGAGACGCTAACGCGCGCTACGACCCACATGCTACACCCTGTCCACTGTTCAGAGCAGGGCAGCAGTGCTAGACGCTAATGTGTGCTACAGTACATGCTACAACCCGCATGCTACGACCCACGTGTTACACCTTCTCCACTGTTTAGAGTCAAGAGTAGCAATGCTAGACACTAATGCGTGCTACACCCTATCTTCTGTTTAGAGACAAGGGTAGCAGTGCTTCAGGTTTTTCAAGAGCCTTTAGAAAATACTGGCACTGCTGATGTCTGGTTGTTGTTGTGGTGTGATTATTAGCATACATTTCAAAATGTGCGCAGGCCTTTTTGCGTTAGACATAGCCCTTCCAAATGAACTAAGCGTGTGTTGGGATCTGCGGTCAAGGCACCGTAGACTTCAGGTGTACTGTGGCAGGTGTGTGTGCCTGTTGCCAGGTCAAACGCAGGTCGGACAGGAACACGACAGCCCACGATTTAAACCACAGCCACGCTAACGTCACGACCTCCTTTCCTTTCACCTGGTCCATCGTGTGACTCGTCAGAACAGTAGCAGAAATGTAGAGAGCTTTATCAACTGCACAGAAAATAAACACAGTATATCAGTATGGCCCATTTAACACTGTATAAATGTGTGTACTGCATACAGCTGTGTACACATTTACTTGCACTCTGTAGATTTTAAAACTAATTTTTGACTTTGGGGTTTAATTAGTCCAGTTTGCTTTTTTATTAGCGGTGTTTTAATAGCAGCAGCGCTCGTTATTCTCAGTCTACAGCGCAGACGACTCAGTGTGTCAAACGAACAGGAAGTTTGGAGCTTTGAATAGGTTTCATGAACCTCCTGCATAGTTCTATTTTCACTTTGCATTTTTTGTAAGGATAAAATAGTGTTTTTTATTTATTTATTAAGAAAGTATAATGATAACTCACTTAAGTAGCCAATTTGTGGCATTTAATAACTTTTTTTTCCCTCATGTGTTTTATAATCATTCATACACATTTTATAATTGCTTAAAAGCTGACAAAAGCTGACCTATGCATAAGACTTTGTAATAAGGCTTTTAAAAAAATTTCTTCTATGACATTTGAAATTTCATTGAAATAGAATGTTTTGTTGAGGTTTATGCCTGATTGTGAAGCTCATTTGATGATGTTATGGTAGATAATGAGTTGTAGTTAATACTGTTGGTTGAGAACTGAGTAATTTTATGAAGCACTTAAAATGTAATATGAAGTTTTGCTATTGCTATATATTACAAGCGCCCACACTATATTGTCTTAATGAACAATATTTATTCATGTTTATTGTGATACTATTTCTCAATTATACTAACAGTGATGGCAATATGACGTGTTGATGTTTTAAATGTACACTTCGAGATTTCTTCAATGACTTGGTCCTGAGATTACCTTTTCTTATTGAATCTTTGATCAATAAGCAGTTTACAAATGGTTTCCAGTGCACATATTTTTATTTACCCGTGCGTGTCTGCACATATGTAAGTATTTTCACATTCTCAGCTCTAGAAAGTGATTCTTATGTCTTTATAGCTAAAGAATTTAGAGCCATCCGGCACAGGATTTTTTCACAGTGATACAGTTTGGAAAAAAAAAAAAGGAGGAGAGAGGGGGAAGAATAAAGATAAAAGAAAACACCTGTTTGGCCGGACGGAGAGGGCCGTCAGCGATCGTCACCGGGCCCCTGTTCAATCTCCCTCCATCCCTCTCAGAACTGTCAGGGCTCTTTTTTATATTTCATTTCATCTGCGCATTGGCAGCGGCTCTGACAAGCAGTTCTTCATTTTTTATTATGTTCACGTCTGGCGGGATCTGTTGTCAGGCAAAAACCTCGTCAGCGGAAACCCTGTCCCAGGATCAGAGGAGACAGAAACAGGTGTCACACAGACAGTGTAGCCGCGCTGTGGAGAGGGTTTGTGTGTGCCTGTGTGTGTGTGAGTGTATGTGCGTGTGTGTGTGAGTGTGTGTGTGTGTGTGTGTGTGTGTTTGTCTGTGTGTGTGTGTGCGTGTGTTTGTCTGTGTGTGTGTGTGTGTTTGTCTGTGTGAGTGAGTGTGTGTGTGTGTGTGTTTGTCTGTGTGTGTGTGTGTGTGTGTTTGTCTGTGTGAGTGTGTGTGTGTGTGTGTGTGCGTCTGTGTGAGTGTGTGGTTGTGTGTGTGTGTGTGTGTGTGTGTGTGTGTGCGGTTGTGTGTGTGGTTGTGTGTGTGTGTGTGTGTGTGTGTTTGTCTGTGTGTGTGTGTGTGTGTGGTTGTGTGTGTGTGTGTGTGTGTGTGTTTGTCTGTGTGTGTGTGTGCGTGTGGTTGTGTGTGTGTGTGTGTGTGTGTTTGTGGGGTAGGGATTAGGCTAAAGACAGAGAGGCAGGCGGTTGCATTAATGCTGTCGGCTCTTATCAGCTGGATGTTATTGTCACGTGCTGCTGAGTGTGCAGTTGTCTGGGAAGGAGAGGGAAGATGGGAGACAGGGGGAAACTTGATAGTTATTAACAGACGAGGCAGTTTGCGTGTCAAAGCTGGACGGGGTTCAAAGTTTGCTGCTGCAAAAAGGAAGGGAGGTAGAAAAAAAAGAGAAAATCTGCAGACAGCAAAGCCTGTGAAGGAACCGTGGTGGTGCTGCAGGCGACCAAACGCCAGGAGCAATCTCGGCTTTCAGTCGTATTGCAGAGAACTGAAGAAAGAGCCAATTCAGAAATTATTTAATTTTCATTTTGTGCAGAGGAGCAGAAGAAAATTGTGTGTGTGTGTGTGTGTGTGCGTGTGTGTGTGTGTGTGCGTGTGTGTGTGAAATTAAAATCAGCAGATTCAGTTTATACAGAAATATAATAAACTATATGGTGCCAGCACATCCAATGTAATTTTGCTGTTGAAATGAACATTATATAGATTACCATAACTTGTCATATATTATTTTAAATTACAATACACTTGTGTCCTCAGTTCTGATTTTTGTACTTCTTCAAAGTGATATACCTTAAACTATTATTTAAAAAATTCTAATGTGTCAATATGTTTAACATTATTTTAAATATTTTCATAGATAATGCAGCTGGCATTGTGGTGCATTGACGTGTGTAATCTCAGGTACTGAGGCCTGTCTGTGTTCTGTGTGTCTCCCCCCTCACCCCGCCCCGCCCCAGCGCTGGACAAGCTGAGCACGCAGCACCTGTACCACCCCACGCAGGTGGAGATCGTGCAGTCCAACGTGGTGTTCGACATCAGCAGCCTGATGCTGTACGGGACGCAGGCGGTGCCCGTCCGCCTCAAGATCCTGCTGGACCGGCTCTTCAGCGTCCTGAAGCAGGAGGAGGTTCTGCACATCCTGCACGGCCTGGGCTGGACCCTGCGGGACTACGTCCGGGGATACATCCTGCAGGTACGGCTATATACACCTATACACACACACTCACACACACACCTATACTCACACACACACACATACACCTATACACTCACACGCACACACACACACACACACTCACACACACACATACACACTCCCACATGCACACACACACACACACACACACACACATACACACTCCCACATGCACACACACACACACACACCTACACACACACACACACACACACATACACACTCCCACATGCACACACACACACACACCTATACACACACACACACACTCATACACACACACGCACACACTCGCACACGTACACGCTATCAAAAATTGTTATGAACGCCCGAAAGAAACATTCACCAAAACTCTGTTTAAAACAAAAAAGTCTAAATGATGGAAATCCATCATCTGATTGTATGTCTTTTAAAGACGTTCCCCCCTTACACTCAGGAAATGTCTCGTATGCGCAGGGAGCAGTCTTTAATAAAGTTAATTTCGCTGGACGGCTCCCGGGACCCGCAGTGACAGTTAACACATTGCTGTTCACCTCCCCTCGCATGGCTGGAGGCTGCTCCCCCGTTCTAAAATTTCGTTTTCGTGATCTGTTCGCAATATGTCCCTTTGTAAAAATACAAAAAAAAAAAAAAAAACGAAGAAACAAGAGAAATTCTGATTGTAAAGCCACAAGTGCCCCCACCCCCCCACCCCTTCCTCCCCACCACCACCACCGAAAATTGGAGTCAGACACATTTCTTAATCAAAGGTACAGCAGTTTGGTCTCGGAACAAACCATAGTGTTCCTGAATGAATTAGTTCAGAGCGACTTTACATGTGCTTGTGGTTACCCCACTGTGTCCTGAGCCAGAACAAGAGAGACAGAGAGAGAGAGAGAAAGAAACTGAGACTCAGAGAGAGAGAGAGGTAGACATGTTCTGTTCTGAGGTCAGGAGTAAGTGGTACAGTGTGCTACCCTAGGAGCACTGGTTTCCAGTCCCTTTTGGGGGGGGGGGGGCTGGAGGGGGGGGGCAGCTTATAATGACCAGCCTCTTATTATATTTGAGTAGGAGTACCCATCACATCAGTGTATTGTCAGCACTGTCTTCCATGTCTCAGTTCTGTTAGTTCTGTTGTTTTTGATTCTATCTCAATTTTTTGGTTGTTTAAAAAAAAATTTTTTTCAAAGATTTTCCCCTCTGAATACACGGCTTGAAAAATGACCAATGTGAGACCAGACCATGGCGGCTGTGAAAATATTTTACCCCCCCCCCCCCCCCCCCCCCAGCAATTAATGTCAGCTGTTTCTAATTTACGTCACCTTGAAGTCACACCGCACTTCTCACTCTCTCTGAGCATCACACAACCGCACTGCTGCTCAGGCCAACTCCTCCGAAAATATTTGCTCAAATAATCTTCAAAGAACCTCGAGCAGGCTTCGGTCAGTCACAGCGAGGACGTTGAAATCCCATAATGCCCTATTAGGCTGTTAGCAGGGGTGAAATTTAATCTGTCAGAACGCTCAGGTGGACACGTTTACCATTGTTGCTTCTGACAACAGTCCACAGAATGTTATTCCTAGTAAAGGACAGAGGTCCTTGGGGGCAGTTGGGAGGAATATTTTGGCCAGTACTGGCCTTGTGGAGGAGAGGAGTTATCAACGGTCTTCGCTGAGAGGAGAGGAGTGGAGAGGAGAGGAGACGTTTGAAAATAAGCTAATGACAGTTACAGTCCCTCCCTGCTTAAATCTGTATAACACTAAGGGTTAATTAAACTTTCTGTTGCTCCATGTATGGACACACCTAACATATCTTGTGCACATTTCCTGTAAAGAGGCATGTTTTTTTTCTTCTTCTTCAGACAAATGACACATGGCCCCTGGAAAAAATGAAAAAACGTCTCTCTAAAATTAAATAATGCTTTTGTTCACCTCCCCGGCTTTCAAATGGGAGGGAAAAAGGGAAAAGCTTCTATGTCTGTCGTTACTCGCAGTGTTTTTTTTTTTTTTTTTTTTTCCAAAGTAATTATCCTATTTTTACCTCCATCACAAGGTAGCGATGTGGAGGTACGTTGCTGAGCAGCTTTTGGGGGGGGGGGGGGGTCTGCTGTTGGGGGGGAGCAAAAAGTGACAAAGGAACTCAGTCAATGCGCATTCAACAGCAGCGCGCGGCTAATCGCGCTAACTAATCCCCCTCACCTCAAAACACCGCGTCTCTCTCGCTCGCTTTCCCTTCCTTCCGTCCTTTTCCTCTTCCTTCCTCGCGGCGTTTCCCCGTCTCTCTCTCTCTCTCTCTCTTTTTGTTTATTGGTTATTTACCCCGCTTGCCCGCGTGCCTCCTCCGCCTGTCTATCAGCGTGCGAAGCGGGGAAGTGGAGACGAGAACCTCGCCGGGTACTCTCGGCTCTGACGGGTCGCGTCACCCCCACTGCAAGAGGTGCTGGAAGGCGTGTCTCCGAATTCTTAATCCGCCAGCTCATGAATATTCAATTAAACCCAAAAAAAAAAGAGAGAGAGAGAGATAGGCAGGAAAACTGTGTTAAAGAGGGGATGGATTTGCGGAGGGATAAGATCACACAAACAGCCTGCGCTCTGTTTTTATTTTTATTTTTTTGGGGCCGTTGGACTGAACGGGACGGAGAGGCCTACAGCAGTGTTGGGTGTGCGTTTAGGCCTGACTGTCCCATGGGCCTGTACCCTTCTGGTACCTCCACATCCACATGCTTCCCTCAGCTGTGTGTTAAAAAAAGACCTTTTTTTGCCACGCTACCCGTTGTTTGAATTTATGTGCATTTAGCATCTGGGCTAAACTTGAGGAGAAAAACCTGCTCCTGTGTTTTTCTTGTTTGTGTGTGTGATGTCACTCTTTTGTTGTGGTTTTAAGTTCCCATTATGTATTGAATTCGTTGTTAGTTATACAGTGGTAGCTTAGCTTCAAATAAAGTGACCTTAATTTTTCTCACTAAATGTATTTTAATGAATAAAATTTTTTAATTAAAAATAAAAGAATAACTAAGGATAATTAATTCTTTCTGTCCATTGTTTATCTGGTTTTTAAAAAAAACCTAACCAATTTGATGTTGTCAGAGATAACGTAAGAATAATAAAAAATTTGTAACTTAAAATCTATTATTTGAATTGATGGCACAGATTTAACGTGTATCCTTTAAAAACAATCAACTTGGTCAGCCTTTTTGAGGAACAAATCCACTATTCGATACCCTTTATGGAATTGCTTCTTTGACAGAGAACGCTCCAGAACATCAATTTCACACTGAATTTACGCCGGATTTCTAGGCTTTTATTTTTAAACCCGGCCAATATGGGAACAATGAGGCCTTACAGGCCTCCGTTAGCCTAGCACGGCATTCTGGGAATGACAGAATGTGGGCATAGAAATGATCTCATTAAAGAAATGGGTTGTAATGAAGTTTCTGTAATTGATATAGACAGCAGTGTCTATATCAGAATCTAAGATGGTCACTTTAAAAATATTAGGAAATGGAAGTACCTGAAACCTTAAACTGTAAAGGTAAAACAATCTTGAGCACAAGCAAACAGGCCCACATGCACACACATACTCTCACACACACACTCTCACACACGCACATTCATACACACACACACACACATGCACACACACGCCCACACCCACACATACACACACACCCTCTCACACACACGCACATTCATACACACACCCACACACACACACACACACGCACACACACATACACACACACCCACACCCACACTCATACACACACACACACACACACACACACATACATACACACACTCATACACACACACACTCATACACACACATACTCACACACACCCACACACACACACACACACACGCACGCACACGCACACACAAATACACACACACACTCATACACACACACACACACACACACACACACACACACATTCATACACACACACACACACACACACTCACACACACATTCATACACACACACACTCACACACACACACTCATACACACACACACATACACACACACACACACTCCCCATCATGGCCCTTTCACAGGGCCTGTGACATTGATGCAGCTCTGCTTTCCCAGAAGCCAGTCTGAGGCTAACAGTGTGAGGCTAACTGCAGCTGAGGGGTGTGCTGGCTCTCTCTCCGCAGTGACAGGCGATGCTTCACGCTCCAGCACACAGAAATTTGAATTCCACCGCTTGTGGCATCCGTGTAATGCTTAGCAGTCGGTTACAACCGTTAACTACTCGCTTATAAATAATCCTCTCTCCCCCCTTCCCCCGGTCCTGTCTCCCAGGTAGCGTACCTGTCACCGTTAATAACTCAGCCCCGGTTCCCCGGGCAACGTGCCCGTCACGCGTCACTCACACCGCAATTCAGTCGCTCGGCCTCGCCCGTCGCTGCGAGGCCCCGGGCGGCGGTGCGACGGGATTCGCCGCGATCCCTGACCGCTCGCTGTACGTGGCACTGCCCCCCCCTCCCCCCACACCGCGTGTCTGTGATCTCGCGGCCGTGTTAAACGTGTGGCGGGGGGCCCTGTTACTGCTGAGCTCTTTATGTGGGACCGCGCTCCACCACGACAGCTCTGATACCCGCTCTGTCTGACGCTCACGCTCTGCCTGCTAGAGCTGTCTCTGGGCTTCATACCCGCTCTGTCTGACGCTCACGCTCTGCCTGCTAGAGCTGTCTCTGGGCTTCATACCCGCTCTGTCTGACGCTCACGCTCTGCCTGCTAGAGCTGTCTCTGGGTTTTATAACCGCTCTGTCTGACGCTCACGCTCTGCCTGCTAGAGCTGTCTCTGGGTTTGATACCCGCTCTGTCTGACGCTCTACCTGCTAGAGCTGTCTCTGGGTTTGATACCCGCTCTGTCTGACGCTCTACCTGCTAGAGCTGTCCCTGGGTTTGATACCCGCTCTGTCTGACGCTCACGCTCTACCTGCTAGAGCTGTCTCTGGGTTTGATACCCGCTCTGTCTGACGCTCTGCCTGCTAAAGCTGTCTCTGGGTTTGATACCCGCTCTGTCTGACGCTCTACCTGCTAGAGCTGTCTCTGGGTTTGATACCCGCTCTGTCTGACGCTCTACCTGCTAGAGCTGTCTCTGGGTTTGATACCCGCTCTGTCTGACGCTCTGCCTGCTAGAGCTGTCTCTGGGTTTGATACCCGCTCTGTCTGACGCTCTACCTGCTAGAGCTGTCTCTGGGTTTGATACCCGCTCTGTCTGACGCTCATGCTCTACCTGCTAGAGCTGTCTCTGGGTTTGATACCCGCTCTGTCTGACGCTCGCGCTCTGCCTGCTAGAGCTGTCTCTGGGTTTAATACCCGCTCTGTCTGACGCTCACGCGCTGCCTGCTAGAGCTGTCTCTGGGTTTTATAACCACTCTGTCTGACGCTCTACCTGCTAGAGCTGTCGCTGGGTTTGATACCCGCTCTGTCTGACGCTCTACCTGCTAGAGCTGTCTCTGGGTTTGCATTGCAGTGTGCTGTCTGTGTACCACCAGGGGTTAGACACAGGAACTGAGAGAGCCAAAAACATAGCTGCTCCCTATGTTTACTATGTACTAAAATACTAATAAATAATAATAATAATAATGATAATAATAATAATAATAATAATAGTAATAATAATAATAATAGTAATAATAATGACCAGCGGTGACTGTATTCTCTGTAATTAAATCCATGCTAATGGCCCTGCCAATAGGCTTAAATTCCCCTACATTCGTTCGGTTTTAGCAGTTTTAATTAAAAACGTTTAAAAGCTACTCAGTGTAATTCACGGCTCTCCCGTAGCTGTGTGCTGTAAACTCCTCCATTAGGAGATTGTGTGCGGGCCCAGGGCGATGATTCAGTGTGGCAGGCCCCTGCGCCGGTCCGGGGCACTGAAAGAGTGAGACGGGGGAGAGCGAGGGAGAGTCGCGGAGAGTTAATGAGAAATGCGCCGTTTTTCAGCGACCGTCAGGGACCAGGCCGCACCGCGCGCGTCTGACCCGGCCGACGCTGCCCCTCTTCATCTCTTATCACGCCGAACATCCGACGTGATCAACTGTGGCAAACGCTGCCGAACTATCTGGTCTGAGCTTTGCGAAGGTGCTCTGTAAATGTAGCACACAATGACTTGCTATTTGAACTTAAGCAACATCCTAAGTGGCATTTAATAGAAGAAGAAGGAGAAGAAGAAGAAGAGGGTACCTCATACAAGTATAGAAGAGTCTCTCTTGATCAAGAGAAGAGTCTCTCTTGCTTGCTCTTAATGACTATTAGAGGGTCACGCACACACACACACACACACACACACACACACACACAGAGGCAGTTGTGTTCACAGGGGCAAGTAAGTAAACAGTCCCACTGCTGCTCTCTTTGTCGAACCCGCGGCTTCTCCCCCCCCCACCCCAATCCCCCCAATCCCCCCACCCGCCCACTCGCCGTGTCTGATCCAGAGTGATGTGTGAAAAACAGAGGAGGGTCTCTCTTGTGCCAGCGCACCCCTTTTTAGTCCATTCCAGCGCCCCCCCCCCCCCCCCCCCCCCCGTCCCTCCCCCCTCCCCCCCCCCCCATATGTTTCCAGCTAAGGCTGTGAGTTGGAAGGCGAAGCCGTCGGCAATGGAGACCAGATGCCGGTATTTCTTCGCTGTCACTTGGCGGCGGCGGCAGATGGGATTCATATCGGCCTGGCATGCGGAGAGGAAGGGGCCGCGGCAGCCAGCATGTGGAACCGGGCCTGAGTGACATTTTCACTAATGTTCTGTCCTTGTACAACATTAGCCTTCCTCTCGGCTTTTATGAGATGCGGTTTTCCTGACTCAGACCTGGTTCCAGAGCCCCAGCTGGAGCTGTGAACCCCCCCCCCCCCCCCCCCCGTCCTCCTCCTCCCCCACCCGCGCCCCCCCCCCCCCCCCGCCCCCCCTCCCTCCGGGACGGCTAGGAGGGGGACTGGAGTCTCGGCAAGGCCGCACAATGGAACCATTTTATTCAAATGACCTGACATCTGCGCACAGTGTGCCCGATCGTCTTAAGTTGCGCGGAGGAATTTGTAAGGGCATGAGGCAGTGGCGGGGCCGGGAGGAACAGCACGCTCGCTTTCCCGTCTCACTGAACGACCCGCGGCCGCGGGCGGAGGAAAAGAAAAAGAAAAAAAAAACGAGAGAGAGAGAGAGAGAAAAGGAGAAGAAAAACAGATTTGATTAAGAATATGCTACGGACCAGAAGCAGCCAAAACAGCAGGCCCATAATAGGAAATAACATTAGAGAGCGCAGGAGAGCAGCACAGTGGCTCTGCTCCGCGGAGAGCTGCTAGCGAGGCTAGCGAGGCTAGCGTCGGCCCGGTGGCCGTCGAGCGACGACGCCGCTCACACACCGTTTACCACAAACCGCTCGCTGGAGCGTCATCCCCCCCAAAACCGGATGATTCGATAAATCCGTGGAAACCCTCGCAAATACGCGATAACCCCACAGCGTTGTTCTATCCTTGGGCTTGGGCTTTCTAGCAGTTAATTTTCAGTTCAGGCCTACAAATCGGTTTGTTTGGCCAGGCCTTTGTGAAATATTCACAGTGCTGTGATTTACAGTGTGCAGCTCCCTTAGGGAACCCTCAGCTGTGATATCTAACTGACATCTTTATTTTGTTACGTACACAGTAAACACTCAACAAGTCTGTAAACATCTTTAAATCTCACACAGGACTCGTCTGCTGTTATTACAGAGCAAATATGGCATCTGCAGTACATTACATTTATACGCTATATCTAAACTGTACACAAAGCACCACCACTCCACGGAAAGATAAAGCAGGTTTATTTAGGGTTTATTACCTCCTGTGGTTTCTGCAGTATTTTAAATGCTCTGTTCAGTTGACCTGCTACTATGCAATGAAACTCAGACACAAGAGAAGATAAAAGCACAGCTTCTAATTGGGTGGCACCAGTAACATGTCATTGTACAGTGAATGGCACATACTCAGAGCAGTATTTATTTTACTGCCTTTTTTATTAAGGATATTTCTGAAGCAGGGCATAGCTTAACTCAAGATCATTATATAGTACACATCATGATTAAGCTTTGTGTTGTCTTCATGTTATGCACACACCCTGTGTCCACAGGGTCAAAAATGGCACAACTTCACCAGAGCCCCTTGTGAAAAAGCCTCTTTGTTTAGTTTTTAACTCTAAATCAATATTTTTTCATGTAGAAACAACCTGTCACTCATCAAAGAATTTTGGAATAACAGTTTTCTTCCAAAAGAGTTCTCCAAAGAGACTGTTTCTTCAATCTACTCCACTCATTTTTTTGCTACAAAACACACATAATGGATTTTTGTTGCTTTTATTATGGCTTTTTATTTCATAACTCCAGGGTTAATAAAGACTCATAAGACAATTTCTGTAGTTTGACGGTGCACTGCTTTTATAAACTATGAGAAGGGGTAATGTTTAAGTTTTTCTAATGGTAAGGTCACTCCAGGAAAAGTCATCGAATTTCTTGCTGAAAAAAATATTGAAATTTAGGGGGGTTTCCTCTGCTGTTAAACTCACAGAAGAGTTGTTTTTGCCCCTGAGGACAACACAAAGGTTAAATGTGTTGTACTATTACGAAACAGAGTATTTGGGTGGTTAAAACTCCACATTTTCTCTCATTTTGGTGAAATCTGTCTCTCTCTCCCTCTCCCTCGCTCTCTCCCTCTCTCTCCCTTTCTCTCTCTCTCTCTCTCTCCATCTCACTCTGAGGACTTGAAGGTCACTCTGTCTCTCTGCCGGTTACTCTTGAGAAACTTCCATTTTAGGTCCTGTGTTTGGGCTCTTTTTGGACGCGGGGCTGGTGCTGCTTCGCCTCCCCTCCGTTCCCCATTATCTGCAAACCTGTTTTCTGTTATCACTGGCTAATGCCTCATCCGTGAGACTCAGGGGGGGGAGAAAAATGTTTTTAACATGGAATTCACATTCATATGGTTATGATTTGAGGACGTCAAGCTAGATTTTTGTTTTAGGGCTTAAGGTTCGCTCTGGGCTGCGAGCGCTAGCTGCAGGCACATCAAAGGGCCCGGGACGCTGGTTCTGTGATCACGTCCTGGCCAGCTGCAGCGCCGCTCCTCTCTCCTGGGGGGGGCAGGATCACCGCACTCCTCTCTCCTGGGGGGGCAGAATCACCACACTCCTCTCTCCTGGGGGGGGCAGAATCACCACACTCCTCTCTCCTGGGGGGGGCAGAATCACCGCACTCCTCTCTCCTTAGGATCACCACGCTCCTCTCTCCTGGGGGGGGCAGAATCACCACACTCCTCTCTCCTGTGGGGGGGGGGGGGGGCAGAATCGCCATGCTCCTCTCTCCTGGGGGGGGGGGGGGGGGGGGATGGGGCAGAATCGCCAAGCTTCTGTGACCGGTTCAGGGCCAGAAAGAAAGAGAGAGAGAGAGGGATGGAGAGAGATGGAGAGAGAGAAATGGCGTGATGGAGAGAGACAGAAAAATGGGGAGGAAGAGAGAGGGAGAGAGACGGATGGGCAGACAGACATGGTGAGATGGAGAGAGATGGAAAGAGAGAGAGAGATGGTGAGAAAAATGGAGAGAGAAACGGTGAGAGAGAGAGAGAGACATTTCTGCCTCTTGTTATGATGCTTACAAACTGTAGTTCAGGCATGTTTGATGTGGGTGTAGGAGACTTGTAAACAAACCTGCTCCTTGTTTTGAATAGCAGTGCCGCATGGCTTCAACGAAATATGAAATATGCCTCATCTGAAGTGGTGGATACATTTTTGCCTGTTGTCAGCCAATCACAGCGCTGTCTTACATGTGTGTGGGATTGATGGCCTCATAATTCTGTTATGTATAAAAATCTGGATAGCGTGGTCTCCACAGAGGAGGGGCAGAAGCTAGTTTAGTTGCTGATTTAATCTCGTGTCCTTTTCAGTGTTGACGCCTTTCTGATTTCAGACCAACTATGCAGAATTATTTCCATGAGCGAACATTGATTTCCAATTACGAATATTTCATGCTCAATTATTCAAATAAAAATACTGGGTTGAGAAATATGTAAACCAACATGGGAGGACATGGGAGGGCTCCATATTTAGATACCCTAACAGTGAAATAAAAAAAAAAAAGAGAAAAACTTTGATAATTGAATAAAGATCCACTCCGTGTCCCTGAAGCACCAAACGGTCGTACTGTACCCCGGATCGGAGCCCAGGACCCGTGTTCCCCAGCGCACATGCCAAATCTCTGCCCCTGCTTCACAAGCGATTCGACTGAATCCTTTTCAAGCTCCAAATGGATTCAAGCTGTTAAAGGGGGTTATGCGCAGGTTACAGAGTATGGAGGATTTGGGAAATAATTCCTCCTATATTAGATTCAGAAAGAGCCCCTGACTCCTGTACCATCAGCACAGAAGCTCAGGACTGGAATGGGGAGGAACGATGTAAAAATAAAAGCTTTTCCACGAACCGTGTTACGCTAAGCAGAAGCAGAGCTCCTCACAGCTTTGTTCCGTTTCTTCCTCCTGGAAGCAAATGACAAAAGAAAGAAATAACGGTGTATAGCTTTGTCAAGCGTGAAACAGTAAATAAGTAATAATACCGTGAGAGAATTAGTGTTGCCATATATTGTGTGTTCTGTGGTAATTTAACACCTGTCAGAATGATCCGGGACGTTGTTCAGTCCGGCGCTCCCGTGCGGTGCGGGTGGAAACGGACAGATGGTCAGCCCTGAACTGGTCCTGCTTCCTGCCTGCGCTCGCCTCTCATTGGCTCCTGATGGAGGCCTGGGGTACAAGGTCTCCTGCTTCCTGCCTGCGCTCGCCTCTCATTGGCTCCTGATGGAGGCCTGGGGTCGGCTGCATGGCGCGTCCGGGACGGCGAGTCCTTCGCTCGTCTCGCGGGGAAGACGCGGCACGCGGTGTTCGGTGAGGTCTCGCTCGCGCTCTTAGCCGTGCGCGGGAGGTCAAAGGTCACCGATGCTGAGAATCGCTTTCTCTCGCATCTGTTCCTGCGTCCGCACTCGCGTCTGATCGCAAGCCCTGCAGTCTGAGTCGCTGTGGCCGCACTGGATTGTGGGAAATTTTGCATGTGTGCGTGCGTGAGTGTGTGTGTGTGCATGTACACGCATGCGGGTATGTGTGTGAGTGTAAGTGTATGTGTGTGCGTGTGTGTGTCAGTGTGCCTGTGTAAGTGTGTGTGTGAGTGTGTGTGTGCATATGTAAATGTGTGTGTGTGCATATGTAAGTGTGTGTGTGTGTGTGCATATGTAAGTGTGTGTGTGTGCATGTGTGTGTGTGTGTGTGTGCGCGTGCGTATGAGTGTGTGTGCGTGCGTGCGTGCGTGTATGCGCGTGCGTATGAGTGTGTGTGTGTGTGTGTGCATGTGTGTGTGTGTGTGTGTGTGTGTGTGCATATGTAAGTGCGTATGTAAGTGCGTGTGTGTGTGCATATGTAAGTGTGTGTGTGTGTGTGTGTGTGTGTGTGTGCATATGTAAGTGCGTGTGTGTGCGTATGAGTGTGTGTGTGTGCGTATGAGTGTGTGTGTGCCTGTGGGTTGCAGTAGGCTGTGAGGCTCGGAGCTGGCTGGCAGTGTCACAGGGCTGCAGTCTGCTCCCTGTCTCTGAGCCTGTCGCTCATTAGCCTGCCGGAGGGGAGAGGAGGCCCTGCAGGCTCTGACACGCATCCTGCTGGAGCCACAGCCACTGCACCGCTTCCAGGTCACAGTTCAGTCTGCTGTGTGACAGATGCCTGTCACATCTCCGGCAGCTTTCTCTCTTTCACACACACACACACACACACACACACAGAGGCACGCACATACACCCACACACACATACACATGCACAAGCACACGCAAGCACACACACACTCACGCACGCACGCACGCACACACGCACAAGCACACGCAAGCACACACACACTCACGCACGCACGCACGCACACACGCGCAAGCACACACACAGACACACACACGCACACACACACTCATGAACAGATATAGAGCTATGCACCTGAATGTGGATCTTGGCATTGGCCTTAATGAAATGCAGTCCCACATCTTGTATTTTTGCTTTATTTTGTTGTTTTAAGTCCAGCTGGCCCTGAATGGCTTCCATGTACAGCACAGGGCATGCTGGGATGCTTTCTGTGCGCCTGTCCTTTCTAGGAGTCTGCACACACTCAGCTGGCATGGCCGTGCTCTACTGTTAAAGGGGCTGCATCTTCTGGAAATTTACTCCAGGGCCCTCAAGAACCTTAGAAAAAAATGAAGGCAATCATACCAGGATATCAATACCAGTATAGTTACAGTGTGGACATTCAGAAGTCCTGTTTTAGTGATACCTGTGCATTCAAATGCATGGGTTTCCTCACAGACTGAGATAGAATTGTACCTTTATGTCAATATCTAAGAATCATATATATAGTGTTGTGTGTGTGTGTGTGTGTGTGTGTACATATGTGGGGGGATCTCTTAAGTGTAGTTTGTGATTTATCATATGAGGAAAATATATTTTGATGAATCAGTTGCTCTAAAATATGTAGCCACAAAGCGCTTTGTAACTAATAAATAGATATAGTAATGTTCAACATATGAGGCACATCCAAAATACTGTAACAGCAGTTAATGTAACCTCAAAAGTAACTTCAAACCGAAGAGTTGTGTTTGCAGAATAAAAACAGCATGATAGGTGAACAGAACTTCAGAAGAAGATTAAACTTATCTGAAAATCGGTCGGTAGAGGCACCGTTCGGTGAGAGGAATTTCACGTTTCACGCTCGCCTTGTCTGAAATGGATCGGCAGAATTGAGAGGTCGTTCGATATCAATCTGGCACGCGTGGATATGCGATCGGATCCACCCTGCGATCGGACGGGGACGAGGGAAACGCGAGCGGCGTGTTTAACATACGTGATGAATCCTGGGGGGGGTCACTGGTGTCCCTGGAGGGGATACCCCCCCCCCCCAACAAAAAAAAAGAAAAGAGAGGGAAAGAGAAGAAACACCAAAGTCGACTTGACATCAAAGCCCAGCGGCCAAGCCCACGGCCTTATTGGGGGGGGGGGGGGGGTATAATTCGGCTCTCCTCCCAGCGCCCCCCCTCGCCCCCGCCCTGTCCCCGGCGGAGAGGCCACTGGTACTGGTGCGAGGCGGCTCAGCGGGTCAGGCCGGCATGTGGAGAGCTGTGATTACAATGAAAAGGAATATTCTGCCTGTGCTAATGACCCGCCCCCATTATTCTGCCCCCCCCCGACCCCCCGCCCCCCCCCGCGACGGGGCCGGAGAGGGGCCTCTAACGCATCCTGCATTTCGCTTTCCCTTTTTTCTCAACTTTGTCCCAGGGAATTCCCCCCCCCCCCAGCCCCCACCCCACCGCGGAACTCCCATGCCCGCCCCCCCCCCCCCCCGCGGGCCGTCCCGTGCGTCTCCCCCCGGGTGCGCCTGCTCATTTGTGAATTCTTAAGCGCGGGTGGAGATTTGATCTTCTCGGTCTGAGTTTTATTTACCGCTCGGGCCCGGGCTCCCGTTTCAAAGGGCGGGAGTGTGTTTTAATTAGGCCCTGCTCAAACGGGATCCGGGGCGCCCCCTCCTCCCCCCGCCCCGTCTCTCCCCCTTTCATACAGGCGCTTATATCCTGCTTCCCTTCCTGCGGAACAAATCCCTCTCGCAGCCTCCAGATGAGTGTCATTGGATTGCGGCGTCTTTTTTGGCGAGGGGAAATTGGGTTTCCTTCAAGGTCAGTGGGATTATTGACGCCGCGGACGGACTGATCTTGGTGCGGAAGGCGGTTGGCCGTGTGATCTCCGCCGCATCGATCGATCGACCAGCGGGCTGCGGCGGTGTCACGGCTCTGTCACCGATCGCTCTTTTAAGGCTGCTCATTGGTCCAGACAGCCGCGAGGGGCGGAGCCGAGCCGAGCCTCTGGCACCCGGAGAGGAGCCCCTCCGGCTCGACCGGGTCGTCCGCGGTAACGGCTCCACATCGGCCCGGCGACTCGCGCTACACGCGCCCGAATCTGGGGCGGGCGCACGGGGAGCCCTTCGTGTGCGGGACGCTGTGACACATCTGGAGGCTGCTTTGCCGTGCGGCGCCTCGGTAATGGTCTGAAACCACAGGGTTGCGAGTTTAACTCCCAAGTGGGGCATTTGCGCAAGCTGCTTCGCCACTGCCGCTCGGTCGGACGTCCAGCTGCGCACGTTAGTCGACGCGTGCTAGCGTAATCTGCTGAACACGCTAACCGTAGATAACGCTCAGTGAATAATACACGTCACGGGGGAGGGGGGGGGGGGGCGACGGGTTCATATCCCACGTAGGACGACGAGTTCATGTCCCACGTAGAGCACAACTGTTGCACATCTGAGCCCAAATTGCTTCAGTAAATATCCAGCTGTACTTAGGGATAATTTGCACAGCGCAAAGGATGCGTGTCCGTGCCTCGATAAGGGGAGGGGTGGGTGGGGGGGGGATTTGTTCAGTAAATACCGTTAAAACCGTGACGCGTCAGTACTGCACACGCAGGAGAGCGAGTCGATCGCGGATTCGGCCGGAGCAGCGGTCCGCGGCGGCCCTGCTAGGCGGCGCTCTGGGATCCGTGGAGTGGAAGCGGACTCTCGGTCTCCTCCTCATCCTCGCGCTCGGCCCGTTAGCGAGCGCCTCGCTACGCTTCGCTTCATAATAGTTTGGGGGGGGGGGGGGTGAGGGGGGCGCGTAACAGTCCTGGCACAGACCGGAGAGGCCTAGACCACCAAGGACTTTCAGCTACAATCTGACCTGAATGTGAACCAAACCCTCCCAGGCTCAGAAGGTTCTGGAAAGCCCGTGCGTTTCTCAGAGTGGGTAGAGTTTATTAAGTCCATCTGAAAAGCGTGGATTTCCCATAAACTATGCAGGCATTTGTTCTTTGCATCTGCAAAGGACCTCTCTCTCTCTCTCTCTTTCTTCTTCTCCCTCCATCTCTCTCTGTCCCTCCCTCTCTCATTCTCTCTCTTTCCCTCCCTTTCTCTCTCTCACTCTCTCTCTATCTCTCTTTCTTCCTCTCCCTCCATCTCTCTGTCCCTCCCTCTCTCATTCTCTCTCTTTCCCTCCCTTTCTCTCTCTCACTCTCTCTCTATCTCTGTTTTCTGTCCATCTCTCTCTCTCTCCTCTCCTCAGCTGTTGGGGTTGTTTTTCCTCTCTTATTAGGCCTCTCTTGTGGTTGTGCATGGCTGCGTTCGACGGGGGGACCTGTCATACAGGTGAGCTGTAGGCCCTCGTCTCCCCCCCCCCCCCCGGCTCTCTCTCCCTGTCTCCCCGGTGTTTGGGTGCTCACAGCCTTCCTCTGCCAATTGGTCTGGCTTCACTTCACCCGCGACGCCAGGGGCTGGAGCGGCCGGCACCGAGACACGCAGCGGCAGCCTCCAGACACCGGCTCCAACTTCCCCTACAGCTCGGTAACAAGCAGAGTCAAGTACAGAGAGAGAGAGGGAGAGAGAGCAGGGAGGAGAGGGGGAGCGAGAGAGAGATAGAGAGAGAGAGGGAGGGAGGGAGAGGGAAAGAGAGAGAGATGGAGAGAGCAGGGACCGGAATCCAAATGCTATACGCAGAAGGATAGTATCTCAGATAGCTACTGCATGCAGAAAGTTAGACTCTCTACCGCAGGGTCCTGTAGTGCTGAGCGTGTGAATGACTTTGATAAGGAGGGAGCACTGTGAGTAAGCGCCATTACCCTGTCTTTGATGATAAACTGTGTTATTTCAGCCCTATAAAGGAGGTGAGTTAACAGGAACCAGGAATCACAGTCAGTCCCGCCCACTACCAAGCACAGCCAATTAGACAAGAGTGGGAACTACCGAAGTGCTCAAAAAATGCTGAATAACCGATAAAAAAAAAAGAATACGCTCATCAGATTATATCATATGAACGTCCAGATTAAAAACTTAAAATAGCCATTCACTTCAAAGTAGTCTGAAATGGATGCTTTGCTTGGTGTTTTTGTGGAAAAACAAACAGGATCTCCAGCAGCATTTGGGCTTACCCCTCAGCCTCTGTCCCTTCCTTAGCCTCCAGTGTCTCAGCGAATCGTTAAACGGCCTCTGAGTTACGCGTGCAGGAAACGGGTCCGACTCATTTAGCAGAAAAACACCGAAAATGAGCCAACCTTGGTGTCTGAATCAATATTTAAATTTCAAGTGGCACAGCATGCCGCTGCACGTAATTTGAATTAATAGCCGGGTTTTGGCTGAATGTTCTTTCCAGGGGACTAAAACATGGACCTTTACCAGCAAACAACTCTTCCTAAAGCCCAACATCTCTCTGTAAATCATATTATTATTATTATTATTATTATTATTATGTTGGCTTAGCAACTTAGCAACCTCCAGCCATACCCACGATAATGACACGCATAACATTTGTAGTGTTTATGTACACAAACAGGTAATTATTGAAGCAGTTACAGTGAGATGAAAAGCCTTGCTAATTAGAACAACAGAACCCCACCTTGGGGTATGGATTTGACCTTGCAATCAATGGGAAAAATATGTTACAAGTAATTCTGCAAAAGTGGTATGGAAAATCTGGGAAAACAGTTTGTTAAGAAAAAAAAGTCAAGAAAAAGAAAGAAGTCTCCATGTTCTCCTTATTGATACGAGTGGTGGCTTAATCCACTTGGATCTCTTTAGGCTCCACAACCGACACAAACACACATGCACCCTCACACAAACACACACACCCACACACGCGCACACACACCCACACACACGCATGCTTGCACCCTCTCTCTCTCTCACACACACACACACACACACACACATGCGCATGCACCCTCTCATAAACACACACACCCACACACACGCATGCTTGCACCCTCTCTCTCTCTCACGCACACACACACACACACACACACACACATGCGCATGCACCCTCACACACACACACACACACCTCTGCCTGGAGTAAGGACCGATACTATGTATGACCCTCACACACACACACACACACACACACACCTCTGCCTTGAGTGAGGACCTCCACCGTGTATGAGGAACAGAACTCACATACATTTCAGATGAAGAGGAGTTGTGTTGAAATGAGGCTGTACAGTCCGTATGCTAATATAGGTGCCTAACACATGACTGCTGGCATGTGTTCTCACTTTTAATGACTAGTGTAAGAACATACGCGTTAATGATGTGATCTATGGCGTTGAATCGAAAACTGCTTCTTTATTCAAAACTGTGTTGCTAATAAGCTATATCTTGAAATCTTTGTAGCTGTTAGCTGTGAAACTGACAGCTTTTTTCCCCTGAACGTTCCTTCAGAAACAGGTCTGGTTTTCCTAGTTTATTTGTTATCTAGCCAGAACGGCGTTGAGTTTTGGCGCAGTACCAGTGTTGAGTTTTGGCGCAGTACCTGTGTTGAGTTTTGGTGCAGTACCGGTGTTGAGTTTTGGTGCAGTACCGGTGTTGAGTTTTGGTGCAGTACCGGTGTTGAGTTTTGGCGTAGCAACGGCATTCAGTTTTGGCGTAGCAACGGCGTTCAGTTTTGGCGCAGTACCGGTGTTGAGTTTTGGCGTAGCAACGGTGTTCAGTTTCGGCGCCGAGAGGGTGAAAGATGGCGAGCTCTCTCAGGCCTCGGACGCGGCTGACGGAGAGGAGCCGAAGCGGCTGAAGTAGCAGCACTCCGCTCATTCCGCCTCCCCTTTGTTGTCACAAACAGATAAATAAAGGGAGTGTAGAGTGATTGGGCTGAGGGGGAGAAGTGTAATCACTAAAGACAACACTGCCACTGAAGAGGAAGAGTATCGATCCTCCCTGCAGGTGCCTGACCCTGTGCTCAGATATATGCAGTGCAGCCCGGATAATTGCCCAGTCTGGACTTCTTCTTCTCCTCTCCACACTTGCTCTCTCTCCTTTTTTTTAACGTTTTAAATGCACGGTCGGTTTCCTCTGGAGTTCCTCTTCCTTTTCTGCGCGTCCCCACTTATACGCGTGTCTCGCAGGACAGGGCAGCGCTGCGTGATAAGAGCCATTTATGGCAGAATTATCTCAGAATTTGAGTGGCCTTATTGGGAATTTTTTTTAAAGGTGCCTTCTGTATTTTTTGCATTGTGTTGTGTAGTAAGTGTGCGTTTTTGTGCATACAAGCATGTGCAAGTATGTTTGTGTGTGTACTGGATAGATGTGTGTGTCTGTGTGCATATAAATTGGTATTGACTTGGAATGGTGTGTGTGTGTGTATGTATGTCTGTGCGTGTATGTGCAGGAGTCTCTGTGTTTGTGTGTGTATGTGTGTTTGCATGCCTATGTTTGTGCAGCAATCTCTGAGTTTGTGTGTGTGCGTGTATGTATGTGTGTGTGTGTGCAGCAGTCTGTGTGTGTGTGTGCGTGCCTCTGTGTGTGCAGCAGTCTCTGTGTTTGTGTGTGTGTGTGTGCGTGTCTATGTGTGTGCAGCAGTCTCTGTGTTTGTGTGTTTATGTGTGTGTGCGTGCCTCTGTGTGTGCAGCAGTCTCTGTGTTTGTGTGTGTGTGTGTGTGTGCGTGCCTCTGTGTGTGTGCAGCAGTCTCTGTGTTTGTGTGTTTATGTGTGTGTGCGTGCCTCTGTGTGTGCAGCAGTCTCTGTGTTTGTGTGTGTGTGTGTGTGTGTGTGTGTGTGTGTGTGTGCGTGCAGCAGTCTGTGTGTGTGTGTGCGTGCCTCTGTGTGTGTGCAGCGGTCTCTGTGTTTGTGTGTGTATGTGTGTGTGCATGCCTATGTGTGTGCAGCAGTCTCTGTGTTTGTGTGTGTATGTGTGTGTGCGTGCCTCTGTGTGTGCAGCAGTCTCTGTGTTTGTGTGTGTGTGCGTGTGTGCCTCTGTGTGTGTGCAGCAGTCTCTGTGTTTGTGTGCACACTGTGTTATATTTTTGTTAGCGCAGCATTAGCACAGGGGGTGTTTATCGCTGTAATCCTGGGTAGCTGCCAGACCCAGCGTCGGTGCCAGGCTGTGCCTTATCGCCTACCCATCATGCTCTGCACCCTGGAGCATGCTCTGTTTAGATGATTTACTCTCTATAAACAAAGATTAGAGCAAAAATGTCAGCGGCGGCCCCGCTGTGGGGCGCGGGGATTACTTGGAAACCGCAGTCGCGTGTCAGCGATGGAGGAGGGGGGCGGGGCCCCAGGGCCGGGGGCTTGTGGGTGCCGGTCTCCAAGGGAGCCGTTCGCAGTTTAGCTTGTTGTCACGACGACCCTGTCACCGTGTGTGAAAGCGCTAACCGCTCTGGGTGAGTCTGCTGCGGTGGCTGTCAGCGGCGCGCTAAATAGACCAGCATTCCAGGAGCATGGGGCGGGTGGGGAGAGAAAAAAAAGAAAGAAAGAAGAAAAAAAAGAAAAGAGCATTTCGTGCAATAAATGCCTCTACAAAAACGCCATTGTAGCTGTGGCATGGCAATCAATCTGCCTCTGCATAACTTCGGACTAATTACGAGTGACAGGAGATAAGTGTGTTGCCGTGTGTGCCACTGTGTCTCAGCAGGGTAATGGGCAGGGCGGTGCTAAGCCGTGTGTGCACTGTGTCTCAGCAGGGTAAGGGGCAGGGCGGTGCTAAGCTGTGTGTGCACTGTGTCTCAGCAGGGTAATGGGCAGGGCGGTGCTAAGCTGTGTGTGCCACTGTGTCTCAGCAGGGTAAGGGGCAGGGCGGTGCGAGCGTGCTCAGGTCAGTCACACGCTGACGCTCCACAAAGCGCTGCACGTTCAGCGACATGTGAAAAATCACAGGGGCCACTCTTTATAAAACTCCCTTACGCTGGGAGCTCTATTTGGAGCTCGTGGTCCTAAATCTGGAACCTGAACCCGTGGTGGTATTGTCCTACTTTTACTTTCCAACAGTCCTGGAATGATGTCAGCTCTGAAATGGAGGACTATTGATGACGCTGGAAAATGGTCAAATCTAAATTTAAGTTCATTTAGGAGTGAAGTCCATGTTTGGCTGTGTTGAGCAGTAATAGGCTCACTCTGCACCTCTCCTTATTACGCGGTATTTTTAGAGTCTATGTTTCATACTTACATTTAAGGAGAGTTCATGCATTAGTCTGTTATTAGAATGAGGCTCATCGTTTTAGCCAAATTCCGCAGTTCATTTGTTTCTTTGTAGCGTTGCGTTTCTTTGGAGAGAAGTGGAACATGACTTCAGCTGGGCGCTATGGCTTACGTCCAATCAGTGACCAAAGCTCGAAGCCACGCCCCATTTCACACGGTAGAAAATGAAATAAATGAGCGAGTGCGGATTGATAAAGAGGAGGGCAGTCATGACGGCTTCTCATTCCTTCTCATCTCCTAACTGTGTCGATTCTGAGTTTTATTCACCGTGGGCCTCGACCATGAGCGCTGATTTTATTAATCTTCCGCTCTTTGTCTCTTAATCTGCGTTTCCATCCGTTTCATTACTGAAGCGCGAGATGGGACGTGGCGCGGGGCCAGAGCGTCGCAGCCTCGTCCGCGGCGGTGCGGAAGGAGGCCGTTTAAGTTCACAGACGGCGAAGCGGCGCTTGACATTATCAGAAAAAGGGCAAAGAAACGGGCGACGGTTTAACACGCGTATGGAGATCAGCGCGAACATCGTGTTTCATTTTTATTAAACTGACGAGGCCAGAGTTTTTCACGAGTCCCCTCTTTTCCCCTCCCTGTCCCAGCTGTGTGTGTGTGTGAGAAAGTGCAGCCTGGCTATAAAATTGATATAAAGCGAAAATCAATCCAGCGCATTCCCCCCCCCCCCCCCCCCCCCCCTCGTTCTCCGTGTCTGAAGATATAGAGATTAAAGGCAAGGCCGCGTTTGAGCGCTGAAAACAGAACATCGCTCAGTCCGCTCGGTGCCAGCTGCACACGGGCCAAGCGTCCGCTTCTCCTCCGACCGGAACATTCCACAGCCCCCCCCCCCCCCGCCCCCCCACCCCCCCCACCCCCCACCTCCGCCCCCCCCACCTCCCAGCGTTCCTCTAACCCCCCCCCCCCGCCCCCCACCTCCCAGCGTTCCTCTAACCCCCCCCCCTCCGCCCCCCCCACCTCCCAGCGTTCCTCTAACCCCCCCCCTCCGCCCCCCCCCCGCCTCCCAGCGTTCCACTAACCCCCCCCCCCCCCCCCCGAACCTCACCCCACCCCCGCTCGCTCGCGCATTTGGAATCTATTTCACCGCTATCTAGGTATGCGTGGAAGTGACATCAAAACGCCGCGGTGGCTAACCCCCCCCCCGTTTGGGATCCGTCCAGAGGTCCCGCTCTGGCTGCCCCGAGCGCCGAATTAAAGACGCGGCGCTTTAAGGTCTGGGTCCGCCATCGAGACGTGCAGGCTGGTCACCGTGGTGACCCGCAAAAGGCGGGAAGATCGTGAGAGAGATGGGCAGCAAATGGCGGAAGTTGTCGCTCACAAGCACGGTGAACCAGCTGCCTTCCTGGGCTCGATTTCCAGGCCGTTTCCGACCAGTTACCACCCTGGTCCCTTCTGCCGAAATAACCAGCGAATCTGGAGAGAATAGATGCTGTCAGATTACTTCTCAAAGCGGGGGAAACATCCTGTATCGCGGTACTGCTCGCTCCTCAACAGCGATGTGATGTTTGACGATCGCTTTGATAACACAACAAAGGCCTGTCTATACTGTTAAAAACCTGTAATACTAGTATTATTTCAGACTGTTAGCACACATTACCGTATCAGCTGCCTCTAATCAGAACCGCTCTGTGCACTCTTATAAAGTGAGCGTGTTTATTTATTTATAATAATTGTAGAGGCTTGCAGTCTTCGCTGGCAGTCACACTTCGGGCGGTGAAGAGTTAATTACTGCAATATTACTTTCGAAGATGGTCGTGCGTCTGCATTTGGAAGAAGAAGATGCAGGATGTTGTGCTGGCGTATAAATGCCCTTAATGGCGATGGCTTCATTAATAATACAGCGGCTGTGCGTGAGAGAGAGAGAGAGAGAGGGCTGCAGCAGGACGTCCTGCCACACTGAGAGGCCTGTCACTGTCACCCCTGCTCATGGAGCTGACAGCGAAATTAGTCGCCGTGCTGGATCTGTTTCCCGCTGTCTGCCCTGGGTTAGGCCAGAGGCCACCGCGGGGTAAAGGGCTAACCGGGGGTGGGGGGGGGGCAAAGCTCTCAGCCCTTCTAGTATCACTTCTCTCCTCCCCCCCCCTCCATCTATCTCTCTCCCTCACTCTGTCTCTCCCTATCTGTCTCTTTCTTTAGCTCCCTTTCACTCTCCCCCTCTCTCCACCTCTCTCTGATATCACTCTCTCTTTCTTTCTCTCCCTCTCTCCCCCCCTTCCCTCTCTCCCTCTGTCTCTCCCTCCCTCTCCCTCTCCCCCCCCCCGCTCGCTGTCTTGTGTGAGTTTGCCGTGACTCTAACTGAAAGGAGAGGGAGGGGGGAGACACGCGTGGGGTATGGCGGGTTCGCTGGGCCAGATAAAGAGTTTTTAATATTTTAAACGGGCGTCGCTGGCACGGCTGGCACGGCTGACGGCGAGCGATGGCGCCTCGCGCAGAGTCAGCGTTCAGGACGCCGCGGCGCGGTGACATCTGGAGGCCGTGTTTCATCCGCCCGCGCGCGGCCGAGGACAAACCAGAGCCGACAGACGCGCCGCCGCCTCGCCCGCCGCCGCCCCGCCCCGCGCGCCGCCCCGCCCGCCCCGCGCGCTCTCCCGCCTGTCAGACAGCGGCAGCGTCTCCGCAGAGGGGAAAGCGTTCTGACACATCCGACGCGCCCGCGCGAGGGGGCCGTCTCCCGAAAACGCGAACGACGCGGTGTAGCGGAGGACGGGATGGGACGGGACGCTTTTCTCTCCTCCGTCACTCCGCTTTCTCTCCTCCGTCACCCCGCTTTCTCTCCTCCACTGGGGTGAAACGGAAGGAGAGAGCCGTCTCTCTCAGTCTTCCTGTGAATGAGCACAAGCATGCGTGTCTAATAGTGGGGGTGGGGAGAGAGAGAGAGAGAGAGAGAGAGGAGAAGTTATGTGTCACCAGATGTACTCCTTGTGTCAGTGTGTGATAAAACCAGAAACCACTTCACCCCATTTGTGGCCTATTCTATTTTTTTTCTTCCTCAGGATCAACTAAAAAAAAAAACAAATAAATAATTCCCTATATCTAGTGATTGGATTGTCTTTGGTGGTAATTAATGTAGATCACATTTAATTGATTCATATCTAATACAGCTGTACTTGCATAGTGCTTTTCAAGGCACTGTCACAAAGAACCTTTTATAGGCAGATTGGAAAACAGCTAGAAAATTAAAATAAATAATGTGTTGATCCTGATAGTATTAGCTATATTATGAATCTGATTATTACCAATTACGTTATTATTTGAATTCATACTAGCAGTCCAGCTGTGCATTGTCCAGCCTACAGCCCTCTTCACTGTGAGGGATGGCTCAAAATGGCCGCTCTGTGACACATCGGGGGTGACAGGTGTGATTTACCTGCGTCACTATAACCTGCATTCTGATCTGTGCATGAAAGGCGCAGCAGAAATGCCCGTCTTTACCGCTATCGTCTGAGAATAGCGTGTCTGTGCTTCCTGCTCCCTCTAATTACCCCCTGTTAATTGCCCGGAGGGTTCTGGGGCACTAATTAGGCAGTAGCAGATAAATATGTCTCTGCACTGCTCCAGTTTCTGCTACGGTACAACCGCCAGCTGACCCCGACAGCTCATACAGTACGTACATAAGCTGTACGTTATGTAGTATTGGTTGCAATATGTATTTCTAGTTTGGTAACGTGATATTATCACCCCAAAGTCAGAATGATACTCTGGCATTAAGTTTAAGAATAGAAGCATAATGCTGCCCTAACTATACTGCAAAATATAAAATTAATTATTTTTAATCCTTTAAGGTGTGTGATCACAAATGTGCGATTAGAATGTTCTGAACTGAACGTTCTAATGGTGATGTCACAATCACTACTGGTGACTTAAAGCAGTGGAGTTCTAGAACACTGAGTTAGAATTTTGAAAACAAAAAACATTAGAAAAAAAGCCTACTCTTCAAAGGGTTAAAAGAAATATATAACATTGCTACTTTTCTTGGGAACATTGTGAGCTGTAACTCTAAGGCCTTGTAGTGCTGAATTGTTTTGTGTGAGGTGCACACGTGGTGAATGTGGTGCTTATTTATTCTTCTTCGCCACGCTAGCCCTTTTCACTGGGGATGCTCTGTGCCTCTCTGTGCTGTGGGCGTCCCGATCGCAGAAGCTTTGTGTTCAGAGGAGCCATTTGTGTTTTACACGCTGTTAGCGCGGGGCTAGCAGATGCAAACATGCTGTGGGAGTTGTACAGCAAATAGCCATTTGTACCTGCATGTAGCGGAGGGGGGGGGGGGCGTTTTGGGGGGGGTTTTCCTGCCGCGGGCTTGGGGGGGGGGGGGGTTGCGTTTTATAGCACTCTGAGTGCACGTCCGGGGCAGTCCGCAGATGTACCTGGACCACCAGAGACCCCCTGTCCCCCCTCCGTACCTCTGCATGACTTTTCACTTACAAAAAAAAGGAAAGAGAAAAAGGAAAAAGCCCCCCCCCCCGCGTTCTCCGTGCGCTCCACTTGCTCCATCTCCTGCATTTGCGCTCTCGGGGGCCGGTAATGCCTCCGGAAAAGGGCCCCGTGCCGGGCTGCCCCGCTCGGGGGACAGGCCGGGACGGGAGGGGACGGGACGGGCCGCCCGCGGGCGCTAAATTTGACCCCGCCGCCCAGCCGATAAATAATTCCACCGTCGCGGGACCGCCCCGTGTGGAGGACACCGACCGGCTCGCCCTCCGGGGGACGGGGAACGAGAGATCGGGCGGCCGGCTGCCTAAAGGGCTTCAGAAGAGCAACCGCTTTTCTTATTTATTTTTTTCTTTTTCTAACAAAAAGAATTTTCCTAAGAAAAGTGTTCTTGCTTTGTGTGTGTACGTGTGTGGGTGCATGTGTGTTTGTGTATGTGTGTGTGTGTGTGCGTGCATGCGTGTGTGTGTGTGCGTATGTGTCTGTGTAAGTATACTGAATGGATATATGTGTGTGTGTTTTTGCAATACCTTTTGCAGGGCGGAAAACTAGTTTAAAAAAAGAAACTTGAGCATCACACTTTGCTTTCGCTCCTGGGTTATAATGAGGCCCTTTTCATTGCAAATGCAGCGTTCGTGTAATTTACAAAGCGTAAATTAATGTGCATCCAGCGAGGTCTGCCGAAATGAACCTTTTGCTCAGTTGCTGTGATTAAATTTGTATTACAGTTGTTTAAATTGAATCTGTGTAATTAGCCGTTGTATCACAATTAACACGAAGGGGCAACTTGAGTGTTCTAAAATGTTGTGTTAAATGGTCCCACACGCTGTCTCGACTGTAGCAATAATTTACATAGCTTTTCAAATTTTATTCAAAACATTTCGACGATGAATTATACTTTCACATTCAACACATTTGGCGGCATGAAACACTCATAAATGGCAGCTGCTCTAAAAATCATTAAGTAGGAACCTTTTATTATTGTTCACACGTTTATTCAGGAGAGAATAAATTGTTACGCAGACCTTTTTTCTTTTTAGTCTTTTTTGTCAGAAAAAAATTATGTTCTGTCAAATAAAATTTCATCATTTGGTAATGCTGTAAAATTAAAATGATAAATATGAACAAGCTGTAGTATCGTATCAAACAAATACCTCATGACCGTGATATTTGAATTATGCAATTGCACAACATTCTGCTTTAATTCAAGCACATTGTGTTGCAGTGAGGCAATGTGTGGTGTAATAATGCCATTGAAACCAGCTAAGAATAGCTGATTATACTTTATTTATTGTTAGGATACTGGCAATGTACTTCCCACTCTACTCACCTCTCCACCTCTCTTTCTAGAACAAAGACTTGTGTAATAATTAAATAAACATGCCCAACGACAAAATAAATCTGACTGATAGGCTACTTGAAATAGTCAGGATGAATATTTTATTAAGACTGTATGACTGCGCTATTGATCCTATAACATGGATGTGAAGCAAATGGTCGCATCAGAATTTCTAGTGACAAAGATTTCAGCTCAGCGCACCATTAACTGCACTTATGTGCGGCAGCGATGCATCAGACCCATTAAATACATAATATAATGACATCCCTGTGTGTACAAAGGGATTTTTAGTAGTTTGTGTAATCTTTAAACAATATGCTGTGGTAAGCATGTTATAATAGCGCAGCTGATGTTTTATGTAGTTTCTGATGCCATTGTTATGTAGTGTTTATGAATGCGTTATGAATTCCATATGAAGTCAGTTGGCAAGGTGAGCGATTGCATCATCCCGGTGTGTCAGGAGTGATTTGTGAAGGATAATCAGTTCAAGACCGCGCATGAGAAGACCGTTTGGTGAGTTAAGGCTGACCTGGTTCTACCTCCGGCTCCGTCCAACTATCGTCAAGGCCAGGCTTCGGTGACCATGTAGGGGCGTGCCCGTCAGGGCCTCTCCGCTGGGCAGCCAATCGCTGAGCCCTCGTTACACGACCAGCAGACGCATCTCAGTGTCACCGTCATTTGAGTGACAATTTTTTAAGGTTTTTGTTTTTTGAAAAATGGGTAGGAAGTGAAATCACAGCTTTTCGTTTTTCTGTCTCATACGTATGTCCCATATGACTCCAAAAAAACCATAAAAAATCAGATAGCGCAGATTTATTATTTCCTTTCTCTGTGTCATATATGTTTTGTCTCTGTGGTTAATCCAGTCAGGATGTGGTGCAGCACAGGGAACGCTCAGCGACCCGGACTGCAGCTCACCCAAAACGGCACTTATTTTCAGTTTGTTTTTTTGTGGGTTTTTTTGTTTGACAGAGAAGCCCCGGACGGGCGAGCGTGTCACCGTGGCGCGCGGGCCGTTAGCTGGCTGTCTGGCGCGCGGCGGTTGAGCGGGCGATGGCGGCAGGCTTCCGCGTGATCGCGTGGATGAGCGGGCAGCGACGGCGACTCGCTGGGGCTCGGGTGCCTCTCCGTCCGTCTGAGAGCGCATTACGCCAGTGTGAGCCGACCCTCCTCCACCCCCGCTTCAAAGCGAACGCCACGGGGCGTAAGTCTGGGAGACTTATTTACTAAATCCCTCATTTACTCATTATCTACCGATTTACAACACAGATACAAAGCCAGAGCATAGGGACAATAACAGCCAATCACAGTAACAATACAAAAAATAAAAATAAAGCAGCAACAACAGCATGAAAGACAGTAATATACCTTTTGATGGCGATCCTGTATTGTTACGTGTTTACTCACCGTCCCTCAGGTTGTGACAGGCCACAACATATCGAGCTGTGAGTGCTTCTGTTGGTACCCCCCCCCCCCCGCATGACACCGCACATTAGCCAGACAGATTTGACCTCTGACCTCAGGCTTCAGGGTACACCCACAGCCTTGCAGAACCCGCCCTCCAGGTAATGGCTTCCAGCATTAAGCGTCTAATATAATATTAACACGAGGAGTCGATCATTTTGTTTTTGTCAGGAGTGGACTGCAGCGCACTGGATACCTTTCCCCTTACGCAGTTAGGATGAGCAGCCAGAGCTGTCCAGGCGCCCGTGCTGCACAGGTGCTCTCATCCTGATAAAAATACATGTTTTTAATGCCCTGCCATCGCCCCCACATCTGCCCCGTCATCTGCTCCCCAGCCTCACGCCTCTGCGGTTACCACAGTTACGGGCGAAAAAT
>NC_049207.1:55679936-55687436 GCF_013347855.1 Anguilla anguilla | reverse complement strand
GGTGTTTCCTCATGTTGGAGAGGGAGATTCCGCTTCTGTGTGGAAAAATATTTTACACAAAATGAAGCGTTATTGTTCTCTGCTCTGCTGGGACTGAAGCAATCAGAATATGATCAGGGATGTGATCAGGATGCGATTTGGGATGTGATCAGTAAATTGAAACCCATAGCGTCTTTATGTTGATGCCAAGGGGAAAGGTGTATCTTTTCAGTTAGTGAATTGCGAAATGCAAATAAACAATGTTTTATTTTATGAAATCATTACATTTATATTGCGTTGTAATTTTCAGCTATGTTAGGATGCACTGGCATTAGACCACTGGCATGATGCTCTGTTCCTTTTTATCCTTGACCTCGATGTACAGTAGCATGTAAACCTTTGACATCAACATAAACTCAGAGGAGGGTTTCTATTTGAGTTTATGGGATAAGTAGGGCAGCAGGAAACGATGCTGAAGGACTCCCTCTGCGTTGGTTTAGTGACCCCGAGTGCTTCTGCCCAGTTGGGTATGAGACCTCGTTGCTCGAAGGGTCATGACGTGTCTCGGGCAAAAACACAACAACCACAACTCCCGTTTCTTAGCGTCCTAGTGTCCTGCCGTAGTGGGATCCATTAATAAGTATCGCGCGCACCGTGTGCGAGGATGGATTTGTATAATGGTGAAGCTAATGGTTCCTGATTATGCAGGCTGTATGAATGATGCATCTGCCTGTAAATCAAGGGGCACAGGCGTTTATTAAAGACTGGCGCAGCCGGGCGGGTAAAGAGCACTCTTCTGAGGGGCTTAATTTGCTACCGGTAATAAAAACACATTTGCTTCAGGAACGCTCGGTGGCAGGAGGAGGTAGACCATGATCCTTTTTTTTTTTTTTTTTTTTTTTTTAATCAAACGCAAACATTTGTTAGAGAAATTGGGGCGTTGACGAAAGAAAGCGGTTGAGCATTTTTTTGTTTTTTGTTTTTTTGTTTCGTAACTGGGGGACAAACCTGGGTGGGCACAGCGTGTCCCGAAGCGCGCAGCTGGAGGCTAGCGTCCGATGTAGCGCACGGCATTTTTACAGCGCGGAGTTTTGAGCACGTGAAAGCCGACGCTAACGTCTTCGCATGTGGCGGCAATTTCAGACGAGCAGATTGTAAGCAAATGTGGAAGACCTTTCAGCTCCTGGCAGGGCAGTAATCAGCCGACGGCCATCCCCCCACCCCCCCCCCCCCCCGCAGCGCTGGAAAACACACGGCAGCCTCTGCGAGGGACGGCCGCCGCTCAGCAGACAGGCCATTTCTGTCCCGGGTAATCGCTTTCGCCCCCTTTAGAGAGACGCTCTGGTTTTAGACTCGTCTCCTCAGGTCACGCAGCACGGGAACTGTGCTTAAAGAGCGCCGATCCTGGGACGGGGGAGAGCGAGTGAGCTGCTCAGTCTGTGTTTTAAGAGAAATGCTTCCTTCCTGTCTGACGTGACCACCCCACCAAGTCTGGGAGCACGTGACAACACAGTCCTCAGCACTGTCGCTTGTCTTAAGAGAACTCAAACTAAGTCAGGTAGATCAGACATGGTGCAGTTAAGACTTCCTTCTCTGGAGTGACGGAGTGATTCGGTCAGTGATTTTGGTCAGTGTGAATTGATTGGCGAGTAATTAAACCTTTGGTTTAAGCTCCGCCCCCGGCCTACCTCAGGACTTCCTCGGGATTGATGGACGCGGACGTGGGCACACAGACGCGCGGGCAGGAGGACGCGGGCACACAGACACGCGGGCAGGAGGACGCGGGCACACAGACACGCGGGCAGGAGGACGCGGGCACACAGACGCGCGGGCAGGAAGTCCCAGTGCTCAGGCATGGCTTTAATTACAGCATCCAGGAGGTGACTTCACCGCGGCGAGCTCGTTAACCGCACTAACGAGTTCTGCTGCGCGTGATGGTGCTGGCGCTGGAGCTGGAGCTGGTGCTAAGGCCACCTACAGTACGCAGCGCAGGTCCACGACCAATACGCACCTGTGGGCCATCACCTTTAACCCTAACCCTAACCCTAACTTAGGCCACCTACAGTATGCAGCGCAGGTCCATGGCCAATACGCACCTGTGGGCCATGACCTTTAACCCTAACCCTAACCCTAACTAAGGCCACCTACAGTATGCCTCAGGATCGGCTACAGTGCAGGTCCATGGCCAATAAGGCCAGGTGGGCCATGGCGTTTGTGAAGTAACCCACATAAAGTGCCCCGATAGATTCCCCATCACCATTTTGCCTTATACTGTACTATTGATGCTGGACTGGTCAGCGAAAGATGGGGTTCCCCTCTACGTCCGGGTTCCTTCTGTGGAGCTTGTTTTTAATCACACTTGCAGGTTTTTGAGGGGTTTCCCAATTGTCCTATTTTCTGTTTTTCTGTAGTCTAGAGCATAACCTCAAAAGACCCAGCAATTCATTTTTGGAGAAGGTGAGGGATCTGAGTCTTTGGTCTCTAGAACCATGCTATGCTGAAAACTACACCACAAGGGAGATTTTAAAAAATAATAATAGTAATTTTTGGAAAATATTTTTACTGCAACATGGTTTTTTAAAAATTTATCCAAGACACTTGTATTATGTAAGAATGAAAATGCTTAAAATTATAGTGGGTCTCAGGAGGATTAGGGTGTAACCCTGTGAAAAGTCAGCAGACATATAAAATTGAATTGGATTCTGTAGATATTATTTGCGTAAGGTCACTGTGGTCTGGGTAAGCTGACAGAGCCATTGGTAATTTACTGATGGACACCAACGGAGGCTTCCCAGTGGGCTCTGAGTCGTGACACAGTCATTGCTGTATCTAAGGTGTGTCTAAGGGGTTGCTAGTTCAAGTCTAGTAGCTTTGTGCAGGTTCGTTGTGCAGGTCGCACAGGGGTGTGTGTGGCTGTAGCACGATCTGCTGTTTGAAACGGGAAGAGCGAAGCACGGCAGGTCTCCACGGTGCTTCATGTGAGAGAGAGGTGCTCCCTAACCCCCCCGCCCCCACACCGCCCCCCCCCCGCCGCGATAACGTGGATCAGCTTGGGCATCTTTCAGCCGTTTGAAGCGTGAGAGCCACATCTGCTCGAACCAGCGCCGAATTCTGAAAACGCTTCCACATGCGGCCCAGTCCGCAATACGGACCTCCGCTGGGCCCCCGCCAGAGCCCAGGCTTTGAAGGATGCAGAGGGACAGTTTAAAACCGGGCGGGGGTGGGGGGGAGGTCATAAAAAAGACTTTGAGGGGTTCCCAAAGAGAGGTAGAGAAACCGAGGCGGTTTGTGGGGGGGGTTTGTCGAGAAGCGCGTTATGAATGACCAGCTGGGTTTCTCAGAGCCAGAGAGTGACTCACGTAGCGCACGGACCGCTGTGATGCCGCAGGTCCCCGCGTACCTCAGGCCCTCTCCTAAGATCGTCGCGCTCGCCGGGGCTATCCCATAATGCATTTTTATCATTATCCGAAGCGCTGGAGGAAGAGCAGGACGGAGGCGCGGCTGCTCGGCCTGTGGCAGAAACACAGTTGTTGTGCCTGTCTTATCTCATTTATGACAGGCATTTCAAGGCCTTCTCTTTTTTTTTTGGCAGGGGCGAACCTAATGCCGACCAATTGGCCATTGCATGTCGTATAATTTAATAAGAGAATCAGAGTAAACTTCAGCGGCTCTGCTCCAGATTCTGATATTTAGAAGGAAAAAAAAAAAAAAAATAGACATGTTTTAGGATACTGGGAACCATATGTGGGATTTATTGGATGACACTCGGTGCAGACATCAGGGTTTCTGCTCCCAGTGAGTCATTGGTCTGTGGGAGAATCAGAAACAGAATTCTCCAGCATACCGTGTACAATTTTTTTTTTTTTTTTTTTTTTTTGGTTAGCCAGAGCCAAAAAACCCTTTTTAAAAAAATCTTATCTGTGTCACATGAGCTGATTTTTTAAATTTATGATTTCCATCAGTAAGTATACCTTATAAAAACAATAGTCTCTCAGACATGGGCCAATCCTGAAAAGGTCTCCTAGTTTCCTCATGAACTATGTTACTGAATCTCAAGGCCTAAGTTTGGGGGGTGGGGTGGGGGGGTGCATTTATAGTTTCAGTAGCAGCTGTATTTATTTCTTAGATAATTAAAGTTTTGTTTTTTTTGCCCCAGTTTTACTCTGTGTTACAAAGCCATTCTTCTCTCAGATATTCTTCTTCACTTGTCATATAAATGATATTTCTGTATACTGCAGATTTTACATTTTTTACATTTTTTCATGGAGTGGGGGGGTAGTTTGCTCTGGAAACCCATCACCACTGCAAGACCCATGTGTGTATTGTAGAGCCTGGGGGTGGGGCATTCACTGCAGAATTAAACATATATTTATGGAATATTTACAAAAAAAACGAAAGGGAAATAGAAATAAAACCCTCAGATTTCTCACGAGGCCACAGGACCCAGCGCTGGTGACCCGCTGCGGTGCAGGCGCATCCGTACCGAGCGAATGTGATTAAAGCAAAACTGATTTCTGCAGCGTGCAGCTCCAGCACAGACCCCTTAACCGCCCCTTCCCCCCCTCGCTAGACACCACCCGGGCCCTGTTTTCTAACAAAGGACATTACGTGTGATTGGGATAATTGTGGCCGAGGCCGGGGCGAGCCCGCCTGCGTTCGTTAACCGCGGACAGCCCCCTCACCTCCGCCCCCCCCCGCCCCGCGCCGCAACGAAGGCCAGCGCTAGCTCATCGTCCCGCCAGTGGTAATGTAGCGGGCAAACGGGCAGGCGGGTCAGCAGGCGGGGGGCTCAGTGGCAGAGCCGGTGGCGGTGGCATGATAAACACAAGCGGGCAGGCGGGTCTGCAGGTGGGCAAACAGGGGGGCGGGTGAGCAGGCGGGGGGGGGGGGGGGGGCGGTGGCAATGGCGGCGGTGACGGTGGCGTGATAAACACACGGCGCGGGGCGGGGAGATTCGTTTAGGGCGGCGCTGGGGCCGGGGACGCGGCACAGAACACCGCCTCGAAAATAAAGCGGACCGGCTGCCTCTCTGCAGTAATTAGGGGATAATTGTCATTAACCTCACAAACAGTAGTTTGCCCGCATTGTTGAAAGGACTCAGGGATGCGTAATGACAAGGTAATCTGTCACGGCACTGGGGGAAGTATTAATGAGATTTGGAGGGGGGGGGGAGGACTGGAAAGCACATAGAGAGAGAAACGGAGAGGGGGGAGAGACGGGGGGGTGAGAGGGAGGGAGGGAGGGAGAGAGGGGGACAGAAAGAGAGAGAGAGGGGGACGCAGAACGGAGCTAATTGGGAGATGAGAGCTCCTGTAAGAAGCGATTGTAATGGCGCGCCCGCTGCTCTCTGAGCTCTGCAGCTAATGCAGCGGCGGGGGCCGCGGGCACAGAGCTTTTGGGGTGGGGGGGGGAAGCAGAGCTTTTGGGGGGGGGGGGGGGGGAGAAGCTGAGCTTTTGGGACCGCCGCTGCTGCTGTGTACAAACATGTAGCGGTGTGGAGCGGAGATTCACATTATGATGCGGCTGATTGCTGGGCCTGCTGTGGATTCGCACACCGAGCGCACGCCGATAACGCGATGCTATCGTTTGTTTTTCCTTCCTGATACGATACTCCGATGTATTTGTGCACTGCAGTGGCATCGTACTGGTGTAGAGTGCGTGATGTGTGCAGTATTCGGAAAATGTCATTTGTTGGCACTCTGCGGACCATTTTTGTGTGTTTATTAATGGCATATCTCTCCAAATATTACTTATTTTTCCTAAATGTAAAAAAAAAAAAAAAAAATTTTACGTGCTCTTTAAAATCTGAAAATCCCAGAGTCTTCCAGACACACCAACATCAGCTCATATAACAGGTACAGAGGGGAACCCGCACCATGAAGTGTACATGTGTTTTATCTCTGCTTCTTTTGCAGATAACTAAGAACAATAACTGTTCTTAATTTGAAGGCTGGTGTATTTTGGTACGGTTGTCAGTTTTTCTGAGAGACATAATAGGACAGCACACTAACAGATGTTCCCACAGAATGGCCAGCTCCGATCCAATAAGGTTCTAGCCCTAAATTTTCGGGTCGGGGAGACTGAGAACACACGAGGCGAAACGTTTTTTTTTTTTTTTGCGCTTCGTTGCGACGGACACGCGAAAGTGAGTTTCCCTGTGTGCTCGCAGACAAACCGCAGGCTCCTCCCCTCATCCTGCTCGGCCAATCCCGGGGCTCCGTGGGCCGAAGGTGTTTGTTTAGCCTCTCGGAGGGAGACTGGTGACCCGTACGGAGACAGCTGGACGGCCCGCGGGCTCTGCAAACCAGCGCCATTTGGCACACATCACGTCCTGTGCTGTTTCAGTCCGTTTGCGTCCGATTCGAAAACGTTGCGGAAAGAGGTTCATGAGGCCCACGCTCGCTGCGATTCATATTGGGTTTGACGGAGCGTGACGTGTGGAGGTAGCGGAGTACGTCTGCCATAGGAGGATCCAGATTGCTTGGCACTTATAGTTTATCATACGATGGGCATTCGTGTTTTATTGGTTACTGGTAAACAGGTAAATGTATTCATTAATTCCATGGCGAGATTGTCGTACCTGTGGAACTATACGCTCGTGCAATACCTGAGGAATGCTAGGAATTCTGGGAATGTCCCAGCAGGTCAGTCAAGCTCAAGTACCTCCACCTGAATTCTTTTCCTCCTCTACGGTGCACTAATTGCTCTGCTGATTGTAAAGCGCTCGACTGATGTTTGCATTGCTATTAATACCAGTCCAATACCAGGATTTATTAGCACTGGGAACATAAGGAAGGGTCAGTCACCAATCTCATAAAAGGTTCCCCCTCCCCCCCCCCCGTCAGACTTCTCACAGATATCTACCTGCTAATAGGTGAATTTAAACACCATGAACGTAAAACTAGACAAAGGAAAATAGTACTTCTGTTATGAGAGCGCATTATGAAAGTAGGCCGCATATTTTACAAGGTAAATGACAGTGCTGCCTGATCTACCTGTTCTCATTGTGTGAAATAAGCAGATGCAGATCACACTGAACAGCCTGTAGATGAATGCATTACTCAGATGATTTTATTGGCATTTACCTGCATATTTATTTATGCGTTCATCATAAAGGGTTCCAATATCTTAACCGTGACACAATCTGTAGTTCGTGACACATTACTGAGTTGTTGCAATCTTTCTCTTGCCCCCCCAATCTGTGAAGTAACAAACATTACAAGATGGCTGAAATGCATTTGCACAGTTGATATAAAATAAGCCCAAATTGTATGAGGAAGAAGGCCTTGCGAGTACTTAAAATCATAATTTCACAAAATGGCAGTTTTCTCTTATAGAATTAACATTCTAATGTTGGTTCTTTTTTTCTTTTCTTTTTTTTTTGTTGCTCCAATTAAATAAAATCGGAAGGAGAATCTAATCCCAGCGTACGGAATGCTGATGGTGTGCCGGCTGGACGTAGCTCCAGGCTGAACTCATCCCCACTAACTGAATGAAAGTGTGAAGTGCTTTTTAATGTAT
>NC_049207.1:55657436-55677436 GCF_013347855.1 Anguilla anguilla | reverse complement strand
GTGTGTGTGTGTGTGTGCGTGTGTGTGTGTCTGAGTGCGTGTGTGTGTGAGTGTGTATGTGTGTGTGTATACGTGTGTGTGTGTGTGTGTGTGCACAGCGCTCAGATTTGGCTCCAGGAGCCTTGCGTTTCAGGAGGACGCAGCTGCTACACCTTCAGCAGTCGGCTGTAATTATGCAGAATCAATAATTTTGATGTTTTTCTTTGTTGCTTCTTTGGTACGGCCTGCAGGACGCTGCGGGCAAGGTGCTGGACCGCTGGACCATCATGTCCCGGGAAGAGGAGATCATCACCCTGCAGCAGTTCCTCCGCTTCGGCGAGACCAAGTCCATCGTGGAGCTGATGGCCATCCAGGAGAAGGAGGGTCAGGCGGTCACCGTGCCCTCGTCCAAGGCCGACTCCGACATCAGGACTTTTATCGAGAGCAGCAACCGGTCCCGGAGCCCCAGCCTGCTCACGCACCTGGAGAACAGCAGCCCCTCCAGCATCCACCACTTTGAGAACATCCCCAACAGCCTGGCCTTCCTGCTGCCCTTCCAGTACATCAACCCGGTCTCCGCCCCCCTGCTGGGGCTCCCGCCCAACGGGCTGATGCTGGAGCAGCCGGGGCTCCGCCTCCGCGAGCCCGGCCTGCCCAATCAGAGCGAGCCGGTGGACAGCAGCGAGTCGGAGGTGTCGCTCTCGCCCTTCCGCAACGGGCAGAGCCCCAGCCGGGGGGGCGGGGCCAACAGCGTGTCCAACGTGGTGGAGCCCAAGTCAGAGCCCGCCAGCGCCTCGCCCATCTCCCCGACGCCGTCCTCCCAGACGCCCCAGCAGCAGCAGGCTCCGCCCCCGCCGCAGCCGCACCAGCAGCCCCCGTCCGGCGGCCTGGGCGACTCGCACCCCCACCACCCCCACCCGCACCCGCACCACCACCACCCGCACCACCACCTGCTGAAGAGCGAGCAGTCCAAGAGCATCACCACCAGCTCGTCCTTCTCCTCCAAGATGCACCGCATGCGACGCATGGGCGCCACCTCCCGCAAGGGGCGCGTCTGCTGCAACGCCTGCGGCAAGACCTTCTACGACAAGGGCACGCTGAAGATCCACTACAACGCCGTGCACCTGAAGATCAAGCACCGCTGCACCATCGAGGGCTGCAACATGGTGTTCAGCTCGCTGCGCAGCCGCAACCGACACAGCGCCAACCCCAACCCCCGGCTGCACATGCCCATGCTGCGCAACAACCGCGACAAGGACCTGATCCGCTCCGGCGGCAGCGGCACGCCCGTCATCTCCAGCGCCAAGAGCGGCCTGACCCTCACCAGCCCCGGCCGGCCGCCCCTGGGCTTCGCCACCCCGCCCCTGGACCCCATGCTGCAGTCGTCCCTCCAGAACCCGCTGGTGTTCCCCTCCCTGAAGTCCGTGCAGCCCGTGCAGCCCGTCCCGCCCTTCTACCGCACCCTCCTGTCCCCGGGCGACCTGGTCAGCCCGCCCGTGTCCCTGCCCACCAGCCCCTTACTGCCCCCCTCCGTCAACGCCGCGCCGCTGATGGAGCACCAGGGCCCCGCCCCCGGCTCCCACAACCCCCTGGTGTCCGAGGCGGGGCCCGTGAGCCACCGGCTGCCCAACCCCGCGGCCCCGGACCCCGTGGCGGACCCCATGCCCAAGAAGAAGCCCCGCAAGTCCAGCATGCCGGTGAAGATCGAGAAGGAGGTGATCGACGTGGCGGACGGGTACGACGAGAAGGACGAGGAGGACGAGGAGGCGGGGCGGCCTCTGAACGGGTTGCCCGGCAACCAGGGCTGCCACCCGCAGTACCCGCAGCTGCACCGCACCAACAGCAACAACAACAACAACAACACCACCCACGGCAATGGCAGCGGGGGCAGCTGCCACCAGTCGCCGTCCCAGGACGAGATGAGCCCCGGCCTGAAGGCCATGCTGCGGGGGGAGCGGGAGGGCTCCGCAGGGGAGCTGCGCTGCATGGACAGCTTCACCTCCGAGGACCAGGACCACGAGCGCGACTTCGACAACGAGTCCGAGACCTCCGAGTCCAAGATGTGCTGCGGGGACGAGATGATGGACCACGAGGACCACCGGCACCTGGGCGGGCTGGACCGCGACCTGGACCGCGACCGCGACCGCGACCGGGACCTGGAGGAGGCCCAGCTGAGGAAGGAGATGGAGGAGAAGAACCACTCCCTGCCCTCCCCGCACCAGCCCGTCATCAAGATCAAGGAGGAGCTGAGCGACCCCACCTACGACATGTTCTGCATGAGCCAGTACGGACTGTACAACGGCGTGGGCGGCATGGCGGCGGCCGCCGCGGCCGCCAGCATGGCCGCCCTGCACGAGAGCTTCGTCTCCTCCATGAGCTACGCCGCAAGCCCCCCGAAGTTCTCCTCGCACTCCTCCGAGGGGGAGCTGTGCTCCAGCCCCGACCCCAAGATCTGCTACGTCTGCAAGAAGAGCTTCAAGAGCTCCTACAGCGTGAAGCTGCACTACAGGAACGTGCACCTGAAGGAGATGCACGTGTGCACCGTGGCCGGCTGCAACGCCGCCTTCCCCTCGCGACGCAGCCGAGACAGGTGGGTCAGAACCGTCCGCCCGGCCTGCTCCTCCTCCTCCCGCCACCCCCCCTCCCCCCCGCCCCCCGCACCTCCAAATTCACGTGGAAATCACCCTTTTTTAATTTGCAGTCAATCAGCCCAGAATCCTCCCAAAATTTGCTTATTTTTAGTTTTGACACTGATGTATTTTTTTCCACCACATTTCTGCATCTTACATATTTTAGATCTTTAGATCTGATAGGTATCAGCCGTTAGAGAAACGGTTAGCGTGAGCGTAGCATTATCAAGCGTACAGACAATAACAGGAAACAGAATTCCCCAGGTTTGTTTAGAGAAGCATTTTTTTCCTTTTGTGTGGGACATGGCAGGAAGACGAATGGACGCGTATCTTCTCTTATGAAGTAAAATATTCTTCATAAAGGCTTTAACCCAGACTTCTGTCTCTCAGCGAACCGGCCCAACTCCCGTCAGAGCTCGAGCTCTCCACGACCAGCCTGATCCACCCCTCACCTCCCTCACCTCAGGCTGCGCTCGAGGGTTTCGACCTCACGAATACGCTGTCCGCGCGTCTTTGGGGGGGGGCACAGCTGCCTTTGTCTCAGGCCGCGCCTCGGCGAAGCCCCCGGTTCGGCCGCCGGCCTCATTTTCGCAAACGAGCCTCTTGAAAAGTGCACTTTCGCTCATTTTTTTTTTTTTTTTTTGCCGCTGCTCTCAAGTCGACGGCGGACGAAGTGCGGTATAATTGCGAGAGGCTGGCGAGCAATTTGGGCTTCGTGGCCGTAATTCCATTTCCCTGCTCCCGTGCAGGCATTACGTCCTAAGAGCTCGACGGGAGCGCGGACCGGGAGGCGCACACACACAGATCCCAGAACAAATATTAAATATGGCCGGGGTAACAGCGATGTGTCCGCCTGCCGCCCAGCGGGGACCTCGCCCGCTCTATTAAAAGTTAGCCGGCGGATGAAGCTATATTACTCTGGAGCAGCGTTTCGTGCTCCCGGCTCCATGTTCTTCCTTCAAGTGCGGTAATGCCGCCCCGGCTCGATAAACTCCCAATTCAATTCAGCGCCTCTTTCGTTCTTTCTCTCTTTCACCTTTTCCCCTCCCCATCTTAAATTAAAACAAGCATTTGTTTCTTACTTTGTGCCACTTTTTGTTTTAGTAATGTGGCCCAATTTTCGTTTGAACGCCACCCCCCCCCCCCCCCCCCACCCCCCTCCCAAAAAAAACGGTTAAATGATTAGACGAAGCGGGCTTGCGTTCGGAATGACACGCACGTCTGTTGAAACCTATGGGGGTTCGCGTCTGACTCTAGCCCTGCTTGAATGTCCATATTTGTCCATGTATGTTTAATCCACTCCATGTGTGAACATAAGGGAAAGGCTGCGTATAAACAAGACCAGGGCCCAGAACGTTCTCTGGAACGTTAGATAATTAAAATGATGGCCGTACTGTGCCAGAATTTTCATTTGTTTTCTCAAAGTAATCATATAATTTACATAAGGAAACAAACAAAGGAAATATTCATTTTACATCTGTGGTTTTCTTATAAAGCGTGACTATTTGAGGGATTCTATTCCTGCTTTCTCAAAGCACCGTTGTCATAGTTATGAGTGTGTGTGTGTGTGTGTGTGTTACGGTTAGCTATCTGTCTCACATAGACCAAGATGCGTATGTTAGCAAACATCACAGGCCTGTCAAACCTTTTTTCTGAAAGTGTAACGATGTGGAGGTGAAATGATATGCGGCCTGTGTCTTGTTAACAAACCTGAAGCATGTTACACTACCTGATTGAAAGGGAGTTTCTGTTTAGGAAGGGAGTAAAATGGTTTATAGCCTCAAACATGATGTCAGATATTTTTAACATACAATATATATATATTTTTTAATGGGCTAATTAGTCAGGCAAATAGATTGTTATTATTGATGCTATAAATAGTCCTATGCTGGCAGGAGATGTGCCTTTAGAAATATACTATAAAACTCTACTATTCATCAATATATTAAATGATGATAAAAGGACATATTCTGCAAACGATATGGCATGCAATCAAAATATGGCATTACCTCTAATCTTAATACAGCCCAAAATAAAAAGCTAAATTTAAAACATTTATTGCAGCAACGAATATTGCAAAAAATATTATCACATGACCACAACCACAATATCAAAATACGATCTCTTGTTCTCGCTGGAGAACTAGCCTCTGTACTGATGTGTTCCACTGAGAAATTCTACTCATATTGGAAGTGCTCTTAAGAGCTGTAGTGTTTTTTTATTTTTCTATTTTAGTAAAACTGCAGACTGTCTGCTCATCATAATTAAAGTTACAACACAAAGCCTGCTCCAATGCTTTACACAACAGTGGCAGTGATGATTGACAGGCAGTGGCAGAGATGCAGCCTTTGGTTTTCAGCTGGTGTTGTTTTTTAAATCATTTAAATGTAAGATTTCTGTTTTTTAATATTATTTGTGACAGCTTACTTTCATGTTTACTTTGTTTATTCTTTTTGTTTAGTCTCTTAGCCTCTGTTCAGCATTTTCTTCAAGTTTTCTTCCAGTTTTTTTTCCTCCATTTTCTTTCTCAGTTTTTGTTCAGTAATGTCCCCTAATTCATCCCACTTCATTCTGCAGGATTGGTTCTGATTATGTCGGGCTTCTAGTTTTTCTTGTAAATTTCAATAGGATGCAGGATTCACATAGTTCATACGCAATTGAACACAGCATTGGTGTCAGGCACACATGTAAACACAAATGTCTCCCTCTCCCTCTCTCCCTCTCTCTCCCTCCCTCCCTCTCCCTCTCATCCACATGCACAGTTACAAGCACAGCGCAAGCCTGATGCGCACATACGTAGAAAGATTCGTACTCGTGGATTAAAGGAACACCTTCATGTCGTTAAAACCGCTTTCCAGCCAAAGGGCCTGAAATTCTACACATAGGAATACCAACAGAGAGCTTGTGTGGCGGACATGTTAGCGATATTTAGGATCGCTGGGCTGTGGCGGTGGGGGCTGAGGTGGACAGTTAATGAACGACCGTTAATTTAAATGAAAGGCTCTTGTGTAAGGCAGACGTGGGGAGGTGGGGGGGGGGGAGGCCATGTTGACCAGGAGCAGGCTGATCTGCAGCCCCCTCTTAATGAAGCCAGGAGTGCACCATGAATCAGTTTTCCATGATGACCCCCCAACCCCCCTTGTCTACAAATTATATCATTTAGCAGTCGATCTTTTTTCATTAGCGAGGCCCGACAGCAGCCGTCCCCGCTCCTGTGAGCGCTCGCTTCCACGACCCGGTAATGGCATTAGAGAAATGCTTAACCTCGTCAGCGAATGAGAATATGACGGCGGTGCTGAGATCCAATAGGAACAGGGCTGAAAAGTTTCCGACGGACAGACAGGGCCCTTCTCTTCAGCGCACACACAGACACACGCACTCTCAGAAATAAAGGGACAGTGGAGGTGTGTTTTTTTTGCTGCTGTTCTTTAAAGAACACATATTTCCCCTAGTTGTACCGTGGAATTACAATAATGTTCTATTTGGGTACTAATACGTAAGTACCTTTTGAAGCGAATAAAGGTTACAGAGTGTGTGAGTCCGGGGGGGTGTTTGTAGGACAGCCGTTACAGAGCGTGTGAGTGTGTGTGAGTGTGTGTGAGTGTGTGTGGGGGGGGGGGGGGGGGGGGTTAGAAGGACAGCCGGTACAGAGCGTGTGAGTGTGTGTGTGTGTGTGTGAGTGGTTGGGGGGGGGGGGGGGGGGGGGGGGGGGGGGTGAAACAGGATGTGGCAGAACGGTGTTCAGGCCCTCTCTATTGTTTCCATATTTTTCTGCGGTGAAATTCCTGGCATCTGGGAGGCATTACAGGGCCGGTCCTTCTATGGATTATGGCGTATTAAAACGCCAGCAAGGCGACGCCAAGCCAAGGAATTCACGGGGTGCTGAAGCCAGAACTGAAGACCCCGCATCAGAGGTGCTTCCAAAAGCCCTTTCAGCTAACGACAGCAATGCGAGCGCGAACTTCAGATGAGCTCCTATGGTACAATTCATGTTCTAGTAACAGAGGAACAAAGAAATGATTTAAAATGTGTTACCTAAGCGAGGTAGGAAACATTAGCACCAAATATAGTCTGTATTATTATTATTTTTATTTTTATTATTATTTTTATTATTATTATGTAATAGCTAACAGCACATTCTGGTGGTAAGCAGATGTAAATGTTAATACAACCTGCAATGCATAATGTGCATTTAACAGCTGTAATAAGGGCCCTGTAGCACAGATTGCTTTAACAAGCGTTTGAAGGGGGAACCCACACACTCCAGCAAACGCTCAGCCTGTCATTCCGAGTAACACGTTACTGGCTGTAGCGTAGCATCACCCAGGGAGGCAGCGATGCAGTCGGTCGGGATGACTGTCTCATCGCTCACCTCTGACCCCTGCTGGTCGGTTGGGTGACCGCGGTCTGCTTTCTCAAACAGCACATGAAGTGTTGAGCTTGTCTGTGCTCTCCCAAATTGATAGTGCAGACTGCAGCAGTGAGTAAGGCTATTGGATTAAGTCTAATTAATGAACAATTTAATTTCACAGAGAGGGATAAAGGCCCCTTTCTGAGAGAGAACACATTTGTTGTCAACCTAGATGGAACAAGGATGATGTCCCTTTAAACCTAGGAATAACATTAAGTAGAAGACATTAATGAACAATCATATGAAAAAGAAAATATGATAATTTTTTGTTCAGATTAGATGTCTGTGTGAGTTATGTGTGTGTGTGTGTGTGTGTGCGTGCATGTGTGGGTGTTTCTGTGTGTTTGTTACTGTGTGTGTGTGTCTCTGTGTGTCTCTGTGTGTGTGTGTTACTGTGTGTGTGTGTGTGTGCATGTGTGTGTCTCTGTGTGTAAGTAACTGACACAGTGTTTGTAAGCAGCGTGCCATCTGTGTACAGAGGTAAATGAGTGTGTTTTTTGCGCAGGCAGCCACAGAGTGTCGGTGTGATTAACTGCAGGAAACACATGCACACCAGTAATCATCAGCGTTATTAGACCTGTTAATCATAATCCCCAAAACAATGACAGGGCCCTGTTCCCTCCCCGTCCCGCCGTCTCTGCTGCTGCTGCTGCTGCTGTTCTAGTTTTTTTTCTCGCCAAGGCTGAGGCTCCCAGCTCACGCTAGGAGGGCAGACCGAAAGGACAGCTCTGTCCGGGACTCCGTCTGTCCTGCTCTCACCATCTTCTCTGTCCCCGTTAATCGCCGTGGAAACCGCCGCTCTGCTTCACTGGAATGGCTCTTTTCGCTGCCTCTGCTCAGGCAGTAGGCCTTTGTTCATACGGAGCTCACGTCAGCAGCCGTCCAGCTGCCAGACGCATCTTAAAAAATAGCAACGCCTCGCCGCTAGTAGTTTATTTTGCTTGACCATGCACACATCCTTGCTCTGTTATTTTAATTTAATGCTGTAGGTTTATTAAAAAATTATTATTATTATTATTTATTAATTGAATAAGGGGCAGCTTTCAAAATATTAGCATATGTCCAGGGGGGAGGGAATATGGTTTTAAAGATTTTGCCATCATTGTTGGAAGACTGGTCATAAATTATAGATCTTTCAAAATTATATGCTAAACCCCTCAATTTGATGATGTAAGGTGTAAGAAATGCACTTTGCGAGATAAACAGCATCAATAATTTATTGACGACAATGCAGAGGAGTATTTTCAAGGATGTTTTGCCGGCCACTGAGTTTTAGAACTGGCCTGATGGTTATTAATTATTATTAATATGGATTTCGTGGTGCGTCAGTGAGTCCAGGATCTTTCTGAATTTTCCCAGCCTCTGCCGTGAGACATTTCCTTCACAGGCGAATCTCACGTAAGCACGGGGTAGCGGGAGGAGCTTCACAGGTCTTTATTTCAGTCAGACGGCCGTAATAGTTCTGGGACGTTCTGTTGGAGGATGATGGATGAACTCTCCCTGCCTTCCATCTTAATAACTGCATTCAGCAAAAGGAAAACAAAACAGGGCGAAAAAACCCAGGCAGTTTAATTTTGCCTACCCAGGCTTTTCCCCCTAGTTAGTACATTACGATTAATTTAGCAAACAAATTTGCCAGGCTGACAGGCGGGCGCGTCGAACGCGGAGGAGAGCCTAAAGATGATTAACGTTTCTGGGACAGGCACATTAGCGGCACGCGCGCGCGGTGCCTCCGCTGGAAAGTAAAAATGGCCCCTCTCGAGACTTCCCCCGTTCTTCTGACGAGATGAGACCGTCAATTTGGTTTCTCTGCCACATTACTGGCCATCGGGGAGGGAGGGGGGAAAGGAGGGCGGGGGGGGGGGGGGGGGGTTGGTTTGGGGGGGGGGGGTGAAGAGTGGGAGGTCGAGCAAGGACTGGGACGGTGTAGGCAAAAAAAAAAAAAAAAAATTCAGATAAATGTTCGCGACACATCCTACCTGTTATTACAGTGGGGGCGAGCTGCGCAGGAGCTGCGCAGGCGCTGCGCTGTAAATGAGTTAATGCCCCAAAGACTTTACCCCGTCGCTTATCTTCCAGCCCATAATTTCAGCGGAGAGGGAGCCGTGTCTCTCGCCGGCCTGTGAGGGAGATTTGTCTCATATTAAAGTGGATTCAGACGACTCCGGCGTCGACGTCTTTCATTTCAGCACAAAAGGCCGAGCTGGCGCAGAGTCGTGTCTTCAATGACGCTTTCTGTTCTCAGGGTATTTTTCTGTTCTTCAAACAAACAAAAATGTTTTTTTTTTTGTTCCCCTTCCTTCATTTTATATTGAATTAAGTGTTTTATAACAATAATATTTAATTATATGAAATATTAATATTTAATTTGTGAAATAAGGCTGAGCTCCATCTCAGAAAAATCCACACCATGAAACCATAGCTGTTTTGTCCTAATTCACAAATGTCATGTGTGTGCTTAAATGAAAAATGCCCATTATTATAATTATTAAGACATGTATTCTCACCCAGACAAAAGTGTGTCAGCTACAATCAGTGTGACCCATTCTGACTAATCCATTTCAAGGTTAGCTGGAAGGATGAATTCCTTTCTTATGTGCATATAGAAACCTGCAACGATCACTTAAATCTTTTTTTTCTCTATATTATTCATTATTCAACTCCCCCATTCAACTATCTATATCGTCCATTAAAAAAAAAAAAAAAAAAAAAAACAGTTTACATTTTAAAATGTTTATTCCTTTCTGGTTTTCAGAAAATTATATTGAGTTAAATTCATAGACTGGATAAAAATAAATTGCAGAATCAGTTAAGTTTAATCCTTATTGCGGATTTGGCATCATGGGATATGTAGTCTGTGGAGGGAGCAGGAAAAGTTCTGTGGAAGGAAGGTCATATGACTGAGTGAAATTCAATGCCGGTCTGTTCAGCTTTACTGTAGTTATATCACCTGTGTGCATAAATCTAGTCTAGTAAAAAAAAAAAAAAGGTAAGATTTGCAGATGCATTGTTCGTAAATTTCTGTATAGTACAAAATTAACAATTTTACCAAGGTGTTAGTTCTACAGTCCAATATTCAACCTTTGTTTTGTGCTTATAACAGCTAGTACCATTTTCCTCTGTATGAGTTTACCAGTCACTCGACTCAATTACACATTTTTATATAAAATCAAAAAAACATTAATTGCCAGTCACTTTTTTATAGAGTGTAAATTTTATTGTCATTCGATGGGATAGAGGCCATGTTTAAACGGAGGGAAGCTGCCCAGCCCCTCCCTTAATTACTCTGACCTTCTCTGGAGGCGGGGCACGTGTGAGACTTCCCCCCCATTCAGCTTCAGTGGTTTTTTTGGTTTAGAGGTCAGGTCAGAGGTCAGAGGTCAGACTAGAGCTTATGAGCAGTGTGAGGGGTTTTGTCAGATATGTAGATGTGCTACAGTGGCTACTGGCTACTTTGGGTTCATCGACAGCATTGTGTCACACATCCGCGCTCGGCCAATCCTGTTCCTGTCTTGTAGGTTTTCATTACAGTCCTAATAAAGCACTCCTCATTCAACAGCTAGAGATCTGCTAATTAATAGAATCAGGTGTGTCAAATTATGGATGAAATGAAAACCTACGGGACGATAAATTTTCAGGAACGGGGTTGAGCAGCCCTGCACCTGAACAGCTTTCAAAATAACCTAAGCTGACTGTCTGCAGTTGACAGTTTTATTACCTTGTTAAGGAAGAACATGATGTTATTAATATTATCTGATTGCATTTTTCCCCCCACACTATCCATGTTTTTCATTGTTTGTCACTGGATTTTGTTCTGCCATATTAGCAAACCACCGCTCACATTGGGGGTTTTGATTTTAACTTAACACTGCATTTTGAGAATTGCGTAGCATGTGGCATTTAAATGATGTGGTTTGTTGAATTCGAGCCCGTTAGCTGAACACACTGAAGACATGACACAGCTACACTGACAGAGTAGAGAGTCCGTCTGCTATGATTCTCAGTGCTGATGATGGCAATTTAGTGCAAGACCCCCTTAATTGACCTTATTCACTGAAAGGGTCCCTTCAACAAATGTATTTTTGTACTTCTTGCAGGAGAATGTCGGATAGGGAAGTAAATAATTAAAGGAAGGGACTCTTTTTGACTGCATCACCATGGCACTGCTGGTAAGCTCTACTGCATATTGTGAAATCCATGTATCAGTCTTGTTTAGGATGCCGTTTGAAAGCTTCACAGCACCCTTGCATGTGAAACCCTACCTGAGAGCACTGGATTTTTTTAAAACTCATTTTTTATTTTTTTTTATTTTTTTATTTTTGTTATTGTCCCCCCTCAAACGTAGTTCATAGTATGGCCTGGAACATCTTCATTGAGAGGGAGAATGAGCGGAATGTCTATGATGTATCCATGTGTAACGGTGGCCCATGTTTTACCTGTCTGTTTTTACTCAGTCTCACCTGTGCTATGTGCGTAGTGTGTTCTGCTGCAGTCCCAGCCAAGAGGCCTTGTAAAGTGCACCACTGTGAGCATTATAGAGACAGAACGTGGTGGAATAGTGTTTGGCATCACGTACAGTGGAAGGCTTTAAAATGAGAGCAGAGCATGTATTCACTTTCTTTGTGTGTGCATGACTGGCAATGTGCTTTGTAATCCATGCATTTTAACATGCGACAGGGCCTGCTTTCCTCTGACACACCTGCGGTTTCATCCACTCTTAGCGACGGATGAGTCCCTGTTTTATGCGAATGTCAACAAGGAAGCACTGTAAAACTGTACTGTATGTAAAAAAAAAAACAGTGAAAATGTGAAGGACGTAGGATGCGTTTTCGTGACTGAATTAGGCAATGTCCCACTGCAGGCTAATGTCCCACTGCAGGCTAAATGTGATAATGCCGTCAGACCCCCTGTTTGTACAGTGTCCAGTTCCCCTTGTTATCATATTAGCATGGCACAAATCAACTGACGAAATCCCATTCAATGTGGAAGAGTATTTAATTAAGCCAGTCTATTTAATTTCAGCAGGGCACCAGATTCGCTGACAGGCACAAACCCGGCAGCAGTCGTCCTCTTTCCCAGCCTTATCGGAGCGCACTGCCTGCTGCCTCCAGTGGCTCGAGGTTTAGACGTACACTAAAGAACGCTTCGCACCCTGGATGGAGTTTCCGTGCAGAGTCCGTGTCCGCTCACCCCACGCGTGAGAGACAGAAAGAGTCCGACGTGGCACGGGCAGGGAGAGAGAGAGAGAAAGAGTCTGACGTGGCACAGGCAGGGAGAGAGAGAGAGACAGAAAGAGTCAAACATGGCACAGGCAGGGAGAGAGAGAGAGACAGAAAGAGTCAAACATGGCACAGGCAGGGAGAGAGAGAGAGGCAGAAAGAGTCAAACATGGCATGGGCAGGGAGAGAGAGAGAGACAGAAAGAGTCAAACATGGCACAGGCAGGGAGAGAGAGAGAGGCAGAAAGAGTCAAACATGGCATGGGCAGGGAGAGAGAGAGAGAGAGAGACAGAAACCGTTCCTGAAATAAGCGCAAGCGTTCGACACATCGATTGATTTGCTGAAAAACATCTGGGCAGGTGTAGGGCAGGAGTGGGACTTCCCACACGCTAGACAGTCAGGGGTCCTGTCTGCTGCCAAAGAGAAGCTTCTAGCCCCACTATTTAAGGATTGCTTTTATTTCGTATTCTACGGTGTACTCTGTCAACCATTTAGCATTTGTATGTTGTGCCCTCTTTTAAGAATGCTAGAAACTGATGTTGTTTGTGAAAGCTTGAGTTGTAATATCAGATGTTACTTGTTCATAAGTTTCCTATGTATATATTTACAGTATATGCATATGTATGAATGATTAGTATTTTTCATAACTCCATTTTGCACATAATAAGAGATAATTAAAATAATTTCCTTTAAAGTTTGAAATAAAAATGCTTAAAACATTTGAAAGGAATTCAAAACCACAGTAAGAAATAACTCTCTCTCTCTCCCCCCCTCCCTCTCTGTCTCTCTCTCCCTCCCTCTCTCTTTCTCTTTCTCTCTCTCTCTCTCCCTCCCTCCATCCCTCTCTCTCTCTCTCCCTTGCCCACAGGCACAGCGCCAACATCAACCTGCATCGCAAACTGCTGACCAAAGAGCTGGACGACCTGGTGCTGGACCCGCACCACTCCCCCCTCCCCCGGGACCTGCGTGACGACTTCCTGTCCAAGCTGTACGGCGGCCCCCACCTGGGGCTGGAGGGGGTGATGGGGGTGGGCGGGTCCGGGCGGCGGGGGCTGGGGCTGGGGCGCGAGGACATGGGCTCCCCGACGGGCGCTGAGTACCCCCACGCCAACGGGTACTGCCGGCTGCCGCCGGACGAGTACATGGTGCTGGACCTGAGCGCGGCGTCCAGCGCGCCCTCCAGCGCCCAATCCAGCGGCAGCGTGCACTCCTCGCCCGAGTCGGACGAGTGCAGCGACGAGGGCATCCTGCTGGACGACCCCGAGGGCGCCAGCGACGCCGAGGACTGCTCCCAGAGGGCCGAGGGGCTGGGCGCGGACGGGACGGAGGCGGGGGGCGGCGGCGGCCGCGGGGACGGCGGCAGGGACGACGGCGACGGGCGGGGGGGCGAGGGGCCGCCCCACGAGTCCCCCGCCTCGCTCTCGACCCCCGGCGCCGCCGCGGCCAACGGGGGCATCCTGTGCAACATCTGCCACAAGCTGTACAGCAACAAGGGGACCCTGCGGGTGCACTACAAAACGGTGCACCTGCGCGAGATGCACCGCTGCAAGGTGCCCGGCTGCAACATGCTGTTCTCCTCCGTGCGCAGCCGCAACAGACACAGCCAGAACCCCAACCTGCATAAAAACGTGCCCTACGCGGCCATGCTCGACTAACCCCCCGCCCCCCGCCCCCGGCCCCGCCACCCCGCCGCCCACCCCCCCCCCCCCCCCAGAACCTCCTCCGCCCCGGTCTCTATTCAACACCCCCCCGGACCAGCATACATCAGCATCGGTGCCTGTGACCTCTTTCAAAAACGTCATATTCCATCTTATACATATGTGTGCGCGTGAGTGTGGGTGCGCGTGTGTGCGCGTGTGTGCCTGTGAGTATTTATAATATATATGAATTATATAAACTGTTGTATTGTTCATAGTTCGGCTCGTATATGCATATTTATACATGTATATAAAGGAAACTATGAACGATATGCTGAAGCTTTGCAACGTGACATTTTCCTTTTTTGGAGGTGTGGGATGATGCGACTCTTTGAAGCGGGGCGAAGCTCCGCCCACTGGCCCCGCCCTCTTCATCCTGACAGGTTCCCCTTTTTTTGTCCATCTCCAAAGAAACTCTTCAAACTATTTGTGACTGTTGCCTGCAGAAATGATAATAATACTAATAAAAGAGAATACCTTCTTGATGTATTTGTGTAATGACAGCTTTTAAAAAGACCCTTTACCACAGCATGACAGCTTAATTTGTAAATAATGCCCCAAGAGGCTTTTGGTGTAAAACAGTTGTATTGATGGTTGTTTGCGTTTTTTGGTTTCGTTTTACAGGACTTCCAGCTCTCCAGAATAGGCAAGAGGTAGCGTCTGGCTAGGGTTCTCATTTCGGACTCAATTCTTTTTAACCGAGGACAAAGTAAAAAAAAAAAAAAAAAAATATCCTTCTTTTTTCTAGATATACTGATGCAGAGGCCGCCAGCATGCTTTCTGGCTCCTGATTGGATACGATTTTTTTTCTCTTTTTTTTTCCTCTTCCTTTTTGGTTTTATGTTTTTGTAGCATTGGTATAAGAATCCAGTCTTGCACTTTGCAACTCGACATGGGGGTGTGTAATACTATCCACAACGTTAGCCTTGAGATGATGGGGGAGGGGGGGGGGGGAGGAAGTTGCTGAAGAGCGGTCGGTCACAGACAGGAAGTGGGACGTTGATGGCGGCAGTGCCGATGGGACGTCGCCGTGCTGATGATTCGCATAAACGCCTCCGTTTGTGCTCAAGTGTTCCGTCAAAAAAAAAAAAAACTACATTAACAGTGACTCTCCTGTCACAGCAATGGCCGACGTCCCCGTCCTAGAGTGCGCGGTGTCTAGGCGATACTCTGGCTCAGGAGCATCTTCCTCCATACAAACAATACACAGACTGCTGTCTCGAGGCGAAATATTACTATGAAACCTGTTTATGTTCTATTTTGTTTAATTATTGTCTGAAAAAAGGAGTAACCCAGTGTGTGGATGTGTGGCTGTAAAGTAATATCACAAGAGTTAGCCGAGGTTAAACTAAGTGATCTTTTTTATTGCATGAGGTATGTGTAACCCGATGGAGGTTATCATAACTGAGTTGGTGAATGTCTTGTAATTCGTTTCATCACTTCTTTAAAATCTGTAATGCAAAAGCAAGCCAGCGTCCCTGTGAGAGTATTCTGTGACGGCCACCATGTTCAAAAGCTCACTGTTGACATTAACTGTGACCAAACCAGATCAAGTGTTGTTTTCTTAAGTCTCTGGCTGAGTGACACTACAGTCTTATTCAACGCTTTTTAATGCACTTAAAGTCTTAATCCTTTTTTTTGTTTTCTCATTCGTCTGCTCGCCTGTTCTCTGTTTGTTTTGAGCTCTGTAAATTATTGTGAGAGAATATCTAGTAGGTGTGGGGAACAAGAGCTGTGATGTTTGTTCATGGATGTTTGAGGTTTCAACTAACAAATCTGAACAATGTTTGTTTTTCTTTCTTTTTTTCTTTTTTTTACAGAATGATTGGTCATTAACATGTTTTATTAGGGGAAATCATGTTTACTCTGACAGCACACAGATGATAGCTGTTTTTAATTGAATACAAAAATACAGTTTACAAATTACCCTGAAAAATTATTTATCTTTACAGTGATTACGCACTTTTTTTGAAAGTGAACTGTCTGCCACATGCTTAGTAAAGGAGATTGCTGAGGTTTTTAAAAAAACCGCAAGTGAATTTTATTTCAGCCATGGAAATGATCAAAAATGAAAGACTAAAAACAATTGGAGATAAAAAATCTTTTATGAAAACTGACATTCAAAACTGAAAATATATAGTAAAAAGTTCCCTGTTTTTTTGCTGGTTTTGTGTAAAATATTGTTTGTTCCTAAATATCCTTCTAATTACCAACAGAATATGGAGGCATAGCTGTAAGCACACGTGAATATTCAGGCAGTAAAGTAACAAATTGCTAGAGCAAAATAATGAATATCTAATATCTCTCAATGTGGCAGCCAGTTTGCTCTTTTAAGAAGTGGGTTTTTTTTCTGGCAGTCATAGTTCCTAACTCTAGTTAATTTTTTGTCTGAATCTCCCATGTTCAGTTCCACAGAGGGTTGTAGTTGTTCCTGCAAACTGAGGTTGGGGGGGAAACGGTGTGAATTGTTCTCCTATCGCTATTCTATTGATATCGCTTTTTATCATTTTGTCTTAGTCTTCTCTAGCGTTCTCACAGCTGATTCGCTAAGCACAGGTAGCTGCTCTTAAAGAGGCGAATTTACGAAGGTCAACCCAGGCCAGATTTCCACTTCCTGTGTCGATACGCAGCGCTGCACTTAGCCCCGCTGAACGGTGTGTGTGTGTGTGTGTGTGTGCTCTCACACACTTCCTGTCTCTGCTCCCTGAACCTCCTCTCCACGCTTCTCTCTGCATTCCTCTGCAGTGAACACTTTCTCCCGCAGCCTGCGCCTCCTTTTCCTGGGAAAGAGTACTGAATAGATGCAAAAAGTGAGCGGGTCTGGGGGGGGTTTCCATTGGGGGGGGGAGGCTGGAAAGGGAATGGATTCCCTGATAAGACGGATGATTAAAATTGCTGTTGTGCAGGTACCTGAGGGCCCTGGTCCAATTTTACCACTGATCTTTCTAATAACTCACTTGTCACTTTATTACATTCCAAGATGTGAATGTTGCTGACAAGACTGTGACACTAACAGATCCACGCCCCCCCTTCCCCCCCCTTTCCTCACTTTACAGTCAGCTACTACCCCATTCCCCGCATACCCCCCCTCTCCCCGCACCATCCCCGCTGCTCGTCCAGGCTCTCTCCCTGCGTGCGGGCCCTACAGGGACGCAGCCTAATAGTGTATGCTTAAGTTGGCCTGATGGCCGTCAGCTGTAAAAGGACGTGTAATTGCCTGTTTATCCCACTGAAGGGGCTGAGTGGAGTGGAGGACCCGGGCGCTCCTCCCCGGAGTCCCCCCCCCCCCCCCCCCCCCCCCCGCCCCGCCTGCTCCCCCCCCGCGCTGCTGCGTCAAGCTGCCTGGAGCGCGGGCACTTTGGAGCTCGCAGGCCGCTGTCTCTCAGCGTGCCCCCCCACCTCACCCAAACCCCCACCCCTCCGAAACCCCTCCACCCAGGTACAGCGCTTCCCTCCACCCTTCTTCAGCTCACAGCCCGTTAGCCCGACAGCCGTCCCATGACTGGCTCCCCTTTACCGATGGAAGAGGCCGAGGGCTCGTTTGGGTCGCCGGGTCCCTCCATCTTAAACTCGCGAATTGGCGGCGTTAGCGCTTAGCGGCGGCGTTGGCGCTTAGCGGCCTGTGCCGCCTCATTCACTGCCTGCGTCTGAGGAAGAAGGGAGTTCACACATACTGCTATAGCTGAGGCTTCAATGGCAACTTTTTTTTTTTTTTCCTATTTTTAATTTTTTTTTTTTTATAAAGCTATTTGTGCACAGTAGCCAAAAGTCCCAGCGACTGTAAAGTCATTGGGATTGATGCAGTTAAAGTAACAAAAAGATAAATACAATTCCATGAACAAATGGGCTAGTTCGGAATCATGAATAGCACTCATAAACCAAGCCTTCCGATTTTAGCATTCTAGCCTCATAAAATTCAGGATTCCTTTGCTGCCGTCCGGTAGCCTGACTGACTGACTGGCGGTCAGAAATAAATCGGCCTCACGCTCCTTTTACTCTGTGGGTTCTGAGGAGAAACGACAAGCAGTTTTGTTCTTTGAGAAGCTAGTTGGAAAGAGGGGGGATCGGACTGAGAGGCCGTGGGGCGGGGGTGGGGGGGCTTGGCGGGGGGGATCGGACTGAGAGGCCGTGGGGCGGGGGTGGGGGGAGAGGCCGTGGGCTCTGCTGCACCTTGGGGGGGGGGGGGGGGGGGGAGAACAGGAGCATTACTGACCTGGTGTACAGTCCCCACGAGCGCAAGGTGAAGTGCACAGCTTTTAAAACCCTATCACCGGGAGAGGCCGAGTGATGCGTTAATATTTCATAAGCTTTCCGCCGGCCGCGGGATACGGAGCCAAGCGACAGAGGAACACCGCGGCGGAGAGGGGGGGGCGGGAGGGGAGAAACACCGCTGCGGAGCTCGGTCAGAGAGGGGGGGGGAGAAACACCGCTGCGGAGCTCGGTCAGAGAGGGGGGGGGAGAAACACCGCTGCGGAGCTCGGTCAGAGAGGGGGGGGGGGGTGGGGGGGGGGAGAAACACCGCTGCGAAGCTCGGTCAGAGAGGGGGGGGGGGCGGGGGGGTTGAGTGACCCATCAATAATTCAGCAGTCTCTTGTCCATTTTGTTTAAGTGACCTGAGAGCGTGGTTGGACATGGACCCCAGTGACGGCAGGCCGCTGTTTGTGAGCTGTTGTGTTAACACTACTCTTTCTGTACCCGAAATAACGTTGGCTTCAGACAAGCAGAAGGGAAAGGAGAAGGGTGTCTTCAGATTGTATGTTTTCTTGTTGTACTTTTGTCTTATGTGAAGGTGTCATGTATATATATATAAATATATATAATTTTTTCTTTTTCAACTAGACTGGCAACCAAGCTTCTGAAGCGTATCTTCCTATAAAATGGAGGTTACTCTTAGAAAAAAAATTACCTTACCAGGTGTTATATAGTAGCATTTGATGCATTTGATTTTTTTTTTTTTTTTAGGATCTGTTTTCATACTCACCCATACTGTGTGTATTGCAGAAAATATTTCCCAAAATGTTTCTTGAAATATTTGAATGCCGATTCAAAAAATCTTGAATAGTTTTTTGAGAATAAATGTTTTATTTTTCATATTTGATGTTTCAGTGCGACCGTCTCATTTGTTTTGTGCTTAAAGCCCATTTTTATCCACGTGTCTCTTGTCCAAGACTTGGATTTGGATAAACATAGTTTTCCTGCCAGCATGGCATCATACTGCACCCGGGGGGGGGGGGGAGGGGACAGCTACACAAGGGGACGCTGCGTCTTTTCCATCTTATAATTGTGACATTAGTAGCTTCATGAATACTGGATGTGCCCTCAACTTTTTTTTTTTCTTCCATAAGTAGACTGAAGGGGAAAAAGGTCATTTTTAAATTTAGTTTTGCTTGTATTACTTTCTGTATTATAACTATGTTTTTCTCTTTTTTTTTTTTAGTTTTGTTTTTTGCATAAAATGCATAAGGGTTTTTGGGATGTAAATGGAATTTTATTCATATTTTGTCCAAATACCTCTTGTAATTTGTATCAGAATTCTTGTACAATTTTTATATTAAAGATTTATCAGTCACTGGCAAATTGTTGTCTCAGTTTCTACCCCAAACTCCCCCACACAAACTCTCCTCCCCCCCAACACCACCATTCTTGAGAAAAATAAATAAGTAACATTTTATTATGACTCTAAAATGGTCCACAGCCTGTGCCTGTTACTTTAATTAAGTCATGTGATCATATTTTATCTTCCTCATTTTCAAGAGTTTTATTCCTATCTTTTAATTACCACATTCCAAGAACCTTCGGGAATGGCTATCTTGACCAATTAACCGTGTGATTAGATTAATTATGTCAATTAATGACAGATTGGAATTAATACCGCGGGTTCCTGTTTAAATGGAATTAACGGCAACACCTGAACCTGGTGCCAAATTTCGACAAAGAACTCTGGTGACCTTTGACCTTTTTTCGAGAACTTTGTGGCTATTCTAGAGAAGGACTGTAGGCAGTATGTGGTGGGGGGGGGGGGTGTGTGCTGATTTGGGCTGGGGTATCCGGGGTTCGGTAGGCC
>NC_049207.1:55567436-55652436 GCF_013347855.1 Anguilla anguilla | reverse complement strand
GCTGTGATGCAGTTCAGTCATGGTCTTATAGAGCTCCACTCGCTCCTGTAAAATGTGAGGAGACTGGAGCCTGTCAGGCAGTGAGTGGTGTGTGACAGAAGGTGTCTGTTCCGCAGGGCTGTCATAATTAGGCCGTTGCTCCTAACGAGTCCTCGCAGAGAGCAGTTCATCGGGAGTGACAGTGACTGGGGAAACACCTGACGGGCAGAGACACCACGCGAACGAGGAGACAGGCATGCGGTCGTGAGACAATGCAGCCATAGCAACACACCGAAGCGCTGTAGTCATTATTAAAAAAACTCCACAGCTGTAGGCAGACACTGCATATATACTGCGGTTTAATGGAGATAATGGAGTCAGTACAAGATAGTCCAGTCGCAGTGAGACACCGCGGTCGTACGCAGACATTTCGGTAATTTGGGAACATCAAGAAATATGGCAGTGACACACGGCAGTGATCTGAGGACATGACAGTCACACAGGAGCCCCTCCAACACTAACTCTCCCTTTTTCTAATCACATGAAGAAGTGCAACTGGGACCCCCCCCCCCCCCCCCCCCCATTTTTCAGTTTTTTATTATTCAGGGAGAGGCTGAGTTTAATTGCGTTTGGCCGTTTGAGGAGCGGTCGTCCGGACGAGGAGGCGTGTGAAAGTCGCGCGGAGCAGTCGCTGGCCATGGCGGTATGTTCCCGCGCGGCTGGACTCCGGTCCCTCAGAGCGGCCTGGAGCCGTGCGCGTGGCCCCCCCAAAACAGAAGTGAATAAGAAAACGGAGGGGGGTGGTGGGGGGGGGGGGGGAGTGGGGGCGAGGAAGCTGGGGCAATAAATCTTAGTCAACTCCCCGATCCCGCGGCCTAAACCAAGCAGCCCTGACTCCCTGATTCCTTACAAAAACTCATTTCTGGTAACATGACCCTTGCTGAGGATGGGCTTGTCAATGCATTAGACTTTTTACTCTGCCGTATCGATTCTGTTCTACACCAGTGAGGGCTGTATTGCTGGCTAATGCTATTGACGAACCATCAGTCTTTGCGCAGAAGTGTGGAGGCTTGCAGCTCTCTCCTGGAGTGCACAGAGAAGCTATCAATGGACAGTGATGGAGGACAGGCAGCCAGGAGAAGAGCAAGCACAGCAGACCTCATCCCCCCGACCCCCCCCCCCCCCCCCCACCAGACCCCCCCGCCCCCCCACCGGACCTAGCCCATGGTTTGGGAACACTAAATTAAAAAAAGCAGACAAAAGAAATGTGGGAGAGGGACTGGACACTGCACTATCGATCCGGCCAGCTTTGGGCAACCTCAGACTATCGTAACTTGTAATAGACCGATATTTAAATACCAAAGGACCGTTTTCGGCAAACGGATCTAGGATACTCAAAACACAGCCGCACACGGAAGAGCAGAGTGGTAGCTCACCGTAGTGGTAGAGCCCGTCCTCGTCTCTCCTTCAGTCTCACTTGATATTGGCATTTCTGTGAGAGACACGGTCAGGAAAGAGTTAAACGCTCAACTACGGAAAATATAAAAAAATAAAATAAAAAATAGGTAGTCGGGGACTGAACTCATCACAAACCCCTTTCCCGAAGACCGCCAGACTGTAATGACCCCTACAAGACGGGAATCCCTTTTAATTAAAGTGAAGGGAGATCAGTTAAGCAGATGGTTCCAACAAATATTAGGGGAAATAGGATGTTTAATGGTCTCCGCACTTATCGCACATATTTTCTGTGCCCAGTGTAAAACTGATAAACAGGACAGGAGCCTGTTAATCAACCTTAGAACCTTTAAAGCCGCAGATAAGGAATAATTCGGGATCTTTGTAAATTAGCTTGCGATGTGGCTAAGACTCTGGCCTCCCGCGCGCCAGGCCGGCCTCCCAGCATGCTCTCTGCTGGACCAGAGGAAGACTCTCTCGCCGCAGCGTAATAACCTCCGTCCAAATGGGGGGGAACTTCAGGGGAGGGGAGGGGGGGGGGGCTTTTTTATTATTTCATTTCATCTATGTTGCGATTCCCCTTCCCCACCCCACACCCCCCACCTCCACCACCCCTCTTGATGATTTCACCCCTTTTCCCACCCACAAACATTTTCTCCCTGACACGAGATTATCAGCCAGCTTGAACTAAATAAGCGTGTAAAGTGGATGGGCGGTGGTTCGTGGCCTGCCGGGGCCAGTTAACACTGCTTTCGCCCCGCGTTAAATTGGGCTCACGCAGGGTCATAAACGCAAAACAACTCATGATGCGCGCTGAACGTACTCCACCACGCTCTGTCGTATTGTGTGTTTTTATTGTCTTTGCCGATGCTAAGTTAATATCGCTTACTGACAACGCTTACGGAAATCTGTGCCATGTGTTCCAGATCAATGCAAATTCAGTACGCTTATTTCACTGGACCTGCTTGTCTTAACGTTAAAAAGGTAATTGTTTGCTTCAGCTTAGAACCACGAGAGCCAGTCATCAAAGCATGTCTTCCAGTGGGTGAAAATCCATTCAATGAAATTAAATTGATCCCAAAATGTTAGAATTTAATGCACCTTTAACGTACAAAATATCTTGAATACACCTTTTCACTTCTATAACTACAGGTCTCAAAATATTCAGAAATGTTTTACCTCCGCGCTCCGTTTGAGTTTTTCATAAATGAAAATTGATTCATAAAACTCCAGGCAATCTTTCAGTCATTATGAGAGAAATGTATTATTTTTCATTTACAATATTTATTATTAGAATTTAAGTTCTTCAACTAATATTGAACTATATACCCTGCTAAACTATAAACTATTTGTAGTAAAGCCTAGGTTCTACATAACATTATGAGGGAACCTAAAATAACTGGACTGTCCATGTTGGATTTCTGAATCAAAAAAAGTTCATTTGTTTATTTATTAATTTATTTTTACGTGGGCCGTGCTCCTGTCGGCGTTGTGTACGCCGTCAAACGGTGCAGCGACCTGCGAACATCACGGCTCGGCGACGTCTTTCAGGGGTGTGTCCCCCCCAGTCCCGTTTCTCCACTGGGGAGGGGACACGCTCCGTTTCACAGAATGGGGGGAGGGGAGGGGAGGGGGAGCAGTTTTGATAACGAGTCCTGACAGCGGTGTCACTATAGGGTTAATGATAAACGCTGTCGCGGACAGAAAATGTGATCTTGTTGTCCCGGTGACCTCATGAACATGCACACAGACGACGTCCCCCCCCCCCCCCGTCCCCCCCCCCCCCGAGTGGTCCTGCAGCACAGCTGTCACCATGTGGTAATGCTCTATCGATTCTCCATATCTGTTACAGTGACTGAGGGAGAACATCTGATACGCTTTTAATAGGCCCGAGAAGTCCAAACAATATGGAGATATTAAGGAAAATTTTTTTACCAAACTGGAGTAACAGAGACGGCAGGGAATTGTGCCACAGAACACAAATCCTTCATGCACCGAAACAAATCGAGGCACTGTCATTTTTGTTTTAATATATTTTAACAGGTCCCAAGCTTTGTGGGTTTTCTTTTTTTTTTTGACAAAAAAATAGTTGGCCCTCATAGAAGAAAAAGAAAATAAATATATGTTGAATCGTTCTCAAACCAAAGCTTTATTGTTAACAAATGTTTGTGAATTACTGGCAGGCTCAAGTGGTACAGGGATGTTTGTTTGTTCTGGAGATGGAAATGAATTCTTGACATTGAATGAAGATTATGAAACTCATCCAAAACAATTCTCTCTTCAACATAATACATGAGATGGCTATATGTTATACTTTTATATAAACAAATTTAAGTTGATATATTTTGCACAATGGAATTAATTCAACAATTCCTTTATATAGCACTGACACTGCAGCACATATTTTTGTATTATTGTATTTTTATTCAGTGTCACCCAAAATTTGTTATTACAAACTATGATAATGATAGCACTTTGCAGTATTAACATTATAATAGATAATCTATTTAAATATCCCAAATATGGTTCTGAATGATGTACAATAATTCAATTATTCCAAATTAAGCAAAATAAAAAAATTCATACTGCCTCTCAGAAGACATATTTGTTAGGAGTTTACACAGTAAGTATAGCTATAGATTACTCATTAAATCCTTACTCTAGAAATGCAGATCAAATTAACCAGCTACCCTGAACAGGACACAGCCCTCCTCTTTGTGTGTTAAGATATGTCTTAATTGGAATTGGAATGTTGTAACAAGACCTGAGAGATGCTTTGTTTTTTTGTTTTTTTTTTTCATATATTTGTATGTTTGTGTATTTTTATTTATATTTTCCTTGACAGAGGAGCACATTTGCTGCTCACCTCTTCTCTTTCGCAGCGAGGAGGATGAAGATGATGAAGAGGAGGAGGAGTAAGTACGGACGAAATCTGCCTCGCGTCCTCATTCGTCTCCTGCGCGTTAGAAGAGCTCATCTCCGGGACGAGGCCAGTCTCCGCTGGTCGTGTGTGTGTGTGTGTGTGTGTGTGTGCACGCGTGTGTGTGTGTGTGAGTGTGTGTGCATGTGCGTGCTTGCGTGCGTGTGTGTGTGTGTGTGTGTGTGTGTGTAGGTGAGTGTGTGTGTGTGTGAGTGTGTGTGAGTTTATGTGTGCGTGCGTGTGTGTGTGTGTGTGTGTGTGTGAGTGTGTGTGCATGTGCGTGTGAGAGTGTGTGTGTGTTAGTGTGTGTGAGTGTGTGTGAGTTTGTGTGTGTGTGTCCGCTGGTCGTGCCGGGGCAGATGGTATAAATAGAGAGGGGTTTGGACATGTGATTAATCCAGAGGGCTACAGTGGGAGACGCAGCGGAGGAGAGAGGAGGAGAGAGGAGGAGAGAGGAGGAGAGGGGAGGTGAGAAGGTCGCGCTCCGGGGTCGCTTGGCAACGGCGGAACTGGAACTGACCCACTGCGCACGTCTCCCACACACACACACACACACACACACACACACACACACACAGAGACACACACTCACACACACACACACAGATACACACACTCACACACTCTCACACACACACACACACACACGGCTCTCCGAGCGCTGAGCTCCCTAAATCAGATAATCCGCGGGGCGGCTCCAGCGAGCGGCCGGGGGCCGGTGTGAACGCCCTGTTCCGCGCCAGTCCTGCGCTAAAGCTCCTCTCCCAAGACTTCAAAGTTTCCCGAGGAGCGCTGGCACCTCGAAAGCCTGCCCCTGCACCCGTACCCCCGCGCCCGCGCCCCGCGCCCGCACCCCCGCGCCCGCGCCCCGCTCCTGAGTGATGTCATTATTGAAGTCTTTGGCTCGCTAGCCGCGCGGCGCGCTCCCAGCGGCGAGTTCACAGCCTCACGGCGCACTCCAGGGGATCCTCACTTTGAAGCTGTTTGGCCTGAAGGGCTAAATTATTCTGTGCAGGATCACTCTGCCCCCTAATCCCTCCCTCCAACACACACACACACACACACACACACACACGCACACGCGCACGCACTCACACACACACGCGCGCGCATGCACGCACGCACACACACACACCTTCACACACACACACACACACTCACACTCACACACTATTCAGCAGCAACCCCCCTCCCCAGAAATTGCCAGTTGCATTTAACCCCACATGGGTGAAAAGGACCCCTCCCTGGTAGCCGGGGTAACCAGGCACATTCTGAAGCGGAGCGAGTGAGCATGTGCGGAGGACTCCAGCGGTGAACGGGTTGAGTTCTCGCGTCAGAGGAACGTACAGTGCGTCTCAGGAAGCGTCGACGTCATCAGGCCACGTGCTGACCTCGGCTGACCAGGTCCGCTCAGGGCCGCAAATCCAAAAACACACTCCTGACGCTGATTATCACCACTTTACACCATGTTCCTGTTTAAAAAAAACAGGGGGCTGGGGGGTGGGGGGGCAGTGAGCCTATTATATAGTCACAAAGTAAGAGCACACTTTATCAGATGTCATATTCAATTTGCCCAATAGTTAGCAGTTTTTTTTGGGGGTTTTTTTTTGAAAAAAATATCTATGTGGAATTCAGTTCTTTAAGTCAGGACACACTGACCGGCAGGCTTGTCTCTGAGGCTTTCCATGCAGCTGATACTCCTGAAGCTTCAGCCACGGACGGGAAAACAGGATCGTGTGTGTGTGTGTGTGTGGTCTGTCCTTTGCATGGGGGGGGGGAGGGGCCTGCCGAGGAGGAGGTCAAGCCCTGGGAGAGCGTGGGATTCTGGGACAGGAGCAGGATTGCTCAGGATGACATCATCGGCAGGAGGAGAAACATCGCGGGTTGCACATGCCGGAGAGGAACACGTCAAACCGCCGAAGAGCGAGGATGAGGACGATGCTTCACCTTTCCACCCCTCTGACTGACACCTTTCAGGAAAAACGCACAAAGCTCACGCTGCTTCCGTTTGAGTGCTTTAGACCAAATTACTGGATTATCCAAATTCGTAAAGAACACAAGATTAATTTTTAAAAATATTCTTTTATTTGTGCTGTCTCAGGCAGTCCTGCCCCTTGTCTGTTTTTCAGTGATAATGATTTTTGATTTATTCTGCACTCTCTACCTCTTGTTTATGTCTTGTAGTACTGTGTGAAGCCTAAGGGCTCTACTTCTTAGAGGAGTCAAGCTGGAGGAGTTCACTCCCATTAAAACACTGAGCAACAGTAATTCGCTTGGACACTGCAGGTCCGTTCTGTACAAGTTAGAAGGATACCAGACTGTGTCCACTGCTGCTGTTAAAAACATCTACACATGTATGTAAGGAATGGCAACAGTTAAAGAACTGGGTTTCATAACCGGGTTCCAGTTTCCAGTTTGAATAGCGCAATAGTAATTTGGTCTTTGAGAAAACTAGTCCATTTCCTTGGTAAATATTCACTCCCGAACACATCATTAACAAATGGATGATATGTACAGCAAAATATAAGCCATACAAATTGCACTAGATTACAAAAGCTGCCAAAATAATTAAAAATGAATGAGACCCTCAATTATTTAAAGAGGTAAACCAAACCATTTTTAAAAAGTAACCCTGGGAAAACGGTAAGGGGGTAAAGAAAGGACGTCAGGTGGATTTCGGGGCCTGTGATGGAGGAGCGGACTGCAGCCGCATCCCGTCTGGTGAAGGACGTGCGGTCGTCTCCGCTGGCTCTCCGCGCGCGGGCACGCCTCCACGCCGCTCGGGCACTCCTCCATGCCGCTCGGGCGCGGCTCTGCTGTCACGGTTACTGCGTGCCCGGGCGGGAGGCGGCGGGGTCCAGGTGCCAGGGCACCGCCAGCCTTCATCAGCACTTAGCGGACATCTGCGCGGTGCCAGCCGGCTCCATATGGCACCGCCGCGCCAAGACGGATGACGGCGCACCATCGGCCCCGCCCCCCGCGCCACGCCGCCCGTCCTCACCATCCAATCAGACGCCCCCCCCCCCCCTCCCCCCCCGCCCCCCCCGCGTTCCCGTGACGGATCAGGATGGTTTTGTGTGACCGGAGAGGTTCTCATCCCGACTCCGGCCACCCCGCGCGGCTCGCTCCGCCCCCGTCAGGGTTTTAGGGGACGGGGCGGGAGGGGCGCGGGGGGGACGTGTGTAAATCCAGCTGCTCGCTTGTTCACAGTGATTTTTCTCAGAGGAAACACGCGATTATATTTCGCCGCCTAACTTCCCTCGTGCTGCAACGGCTCTTTCAGCCATTTTAGCATCTGAGGAACGACTGAGGCAAAAACATTTAAATGAGGCGGGTGATTTCGGAGGGAACCCACACGCGTAGATTAGGGCGTGGCCTGTCCACGCGTGACGGCCAGAACACCAAAGACCAGGAGGCCTCACGCGTTAATAACGGAACACCACATCCAAACCAAGGACTGTAAAAGGTGTGTGAGGGGGGAAAAAAGAAAGAAAGAAAGAAAGAAGAAAGGGAGAGAAAAGAGAAAATAGCTTTGGAAATGGGGAGGATTCTGGCGGGGGTTCTGGCGGGGGAACTGAGCGGTGTTTGGCTCACGCTACGCACCGGGGGACCGCGGCGGCTCAGAGAGAGAGGCTATAAAAAGACAAAGGAGGCAGGAGGCCATGTGGAGCCAGCGCCGAAAAGGAATGAACACCCACCCACCCACCCAGCTCTCCCTCCTTCCCTCCCTCATTCCCACCCACCCATCACTCCCTCATTCCCTCCCTCAGTCCCTCCCACCCATCTCTCCCTCCTTCCCACCCACCCAGCTCTCCATCCTTCCCTCCCTCATTCCCTCCCACCCAGCTCTCCATCCTTCCCTCCCTCCTTCCCACCCACCCAGCTCTCCCTCCTTCCCTCCCTCATTCCCTCCCACCCAGCTCTCCCTCCTTCCCTCCCTCATTCCCTCCCTCCTTCTCTCCATCCCTTCCTCCCGCGGCGGGGCACAGGGGAGACAGCTCTCCGCTCTACATATGACATCATCAGCCCTCTCTCCGCTCTACATGTGACATCATCAGACCCCTCTCCGCTCTACATGTGACATCATCAGCCCCCTCTTCGCTCTACGTGTGACATCATGAGCCCTCTCTCCGCTCTACCTGTGACATCATCAGCCTGCTGATCAGGTAAATCCTGGCTGTATGAGGAAGGTACGCACATGGAGAACCCACAGAAAATTAAACCTGTTGCACACATGTTGGTATGCAATGTTATAGATTTATGTTATCTGATTTGCATTAATATTATACATATAGCCAGAGTTGACATGGCAACAAAACTTGACTTGACACCAGAAATTTTCAGAATGTGTACTGAATAATTTTTAAATTCATGCTTGTGCTCCATGGCCTTATGTGGAGGTTACTGTACGAGGGGGAGGGGGGGGGGGGGATAATGTCAAATGACAAGAGAATGTTTTAAGAAAGCGAAAACATATTTCATATTCAGAAACAGATATGCACCTGTACATTAAAGCTGTGGCACACATCTCTGGGAAACAGAATCATGGAAATAAAATCCTCTGGCTCTGCTTCTCACGAGATGATTGCCACATGTGCAGGGCTCTCACTTCTTCCTTTTATTAGAGGGACAGAGCGAAGGAGAGATGCTTTGTTGTTGCGAATGTGACTGCATTTCAAAAATAAATTTAAAAAAACTCACAAGTACAGGTACCCATGTCTGCATTAACCATGAGTCCTTTGGAACACAGACGACTATGTAAAAAATATCATCTGATGTTTAATTGACATTCACATATCAATAACAATGTGAACAATCTGGCCTCCAACATCATGCTGGACTTGCCTGAATGAGGTAACCACTGCCATTGCGCATTATATGAACGGCAAAGATCCCGGGTATCTTCTCATTACTTTAAAATGTATTAGGCAATAAAATTGTCTTCAAATTAGGCAATCATTCAATAGACAGTTCTAGCAAAGGCTTGCCATGATTCTGTGGTAATGCACTGTCCACACGACATTATCCAAACGCTGTTTGATCAAAAACATTTCCCTTTTTTATGTCATGTGCATGGCAGGCCGGTCTCTCTGAGAGCCCTTCATACCGGCTGCTGAGTCTTTCCGCGAGGAGAGGCGTTTAAACCAGACATGACTGCACAGAAGAATGGCATCCTGGTGAGGTCAGCACTCAGCTACAGCATAACTCCAGCGAAAATCCCGCCCAAAAGAATAATTACATGCTTAGTCAATCTTACGCAAACCTAAAACCTCCTAAGCATAATCTTTGTCTATAGTGTCCGTGTTAAATCCTTGTCAAAGTTCAAGCTGCCACAGCTTCTGTGTTATTGAATTTTGATCACGCGTAGGTCAAAGTTTATTACACATAGTTTATTTTGCTGAGAAGGGATTAATATTTAAGTGGTAAAAAAAAGTGGAAATATTGGTGATTATTTTTCTTTTCACAGAGTTAAGTTTGACAGGGCCTATCACATTACATGTATGATTCTTTTCAATTCTAAATGAAAAGCTGTCTTTTCAAAGGAAGTGAACATTTTGCAAGAGTGGTACAGAATTATTAAAATGAGTTTAAGTTCCTGTTTTATGTCAAAAAAATGCCTTTCAAGTTAATGTGAGTTTGATTAACTGCAGAAAAAATGTATCAAATGCACTTTTGGCGTGCTGGCTCGAAAATAATTTTTAAAAAATCCAGGATTGAAAAGTCTACAAAGATAATGACAATAAACATACCATCTACCTTTCAACATTTCCAGGGAGAGATAATTATGAATTATGTGATTTATGACTTAAGATATCTAACCCTATTTTTTATTTTTTAAATATGTAATGATTTGAAAATGATACATTATACAGTACATTCATTGTATGAAATGAGTTCTCGTTGGACCGTTTTCACTGGGTAAAGCTTTTTAGACGACGACCCACTCCATGATTTTTGCCACAGAAAGATCACAAAGCACAGATCTAAGCGGTATCAACCCTGCCAGGTTTAATCAGACTTTGGGGGTGGGATTAACCCCAAACTGAGTAAAGAAAAATCTGGAACATTTGTGCGTATTATCACATAATTGGATCAAATTCCCTTTTTGCTCTTTGCCCAGTTATCTGGTACCTGATTTAAAAGATTTCTGGTTTATCGTGTCAACTTTTGGGAACTCATCACCTAGAAATCCCACTTCCAGTTAACGTACTCTGTGAGATGCTGTCTGATTCGATGCCTCAGGAATAAACGTGAGAAAGCACTGAGAGTTTTGATTATAGACTACTACAGCTCAGCATTGTCACTTGTAATGTATCTTTTCACAGTTGGTAACACAGTCTAGGTGACATATTTATGACAGCTGAATATGTTTTGATTCACTATATCAAAACATATTCTAATCTGTGGATGTCGTAGCTCATGTAAGAAAAAAACTGAATTAATAAGAACGTAAAGAGACGCCTATGCTTGAATGTTTGATTGACATTTCAAGAACCAGCTTTAGCAGATAGCAGTCAGTTAACGAAATGCTGTATTCTGGAAATTATACTTTGAAGAAAAAAAAACTTTTGTTATAATGACCCAGTGCTGGAGTTACCACATAAGTGGAACAAGAGAAAATGAGAAAGAAGAGGAATCTCTGTCTGATAGGGTTTAATTTGACACGAATGTTAACCTAATAAAGATGTCACTGTTAAAGGAAATTGTAGCCAGCAAGTGGAATTTTGTTGCTGATTTCCTAACCATTCATCATATTAATGTCTTCTAAATACATTGAGGAGATTGCCATCTGACCCGCGCCTGATTTATTAGGGTGGAGACGGGGGTGACACTAATAACGCTTTCCAGGTGGCACCTCAGTCAAGCTGGGCTTTTATTTTTCTTTTTGGGCATTTATCGCACGCGCTACTGCTGTTGACAGTAATGCATTCCCATCAATAGTTTATACACCAGAGCTTATGAGTGCATACATACATGCCCTCTCTCTCTCCCTCTCTCTCTCTCACTCTCTCTCTCTCACTCTCTCTCTCTCTCTCACTCTCACTCTGCCTCTCTCTGTCTCCCTCTCTCCCTCACTTGATTTCTCTCTTTCACTCTCTCTCTCTCTCTCTCTCTCTCTCACTTGATTTCTCTCTTTCACTTTCTTTCTCTCCCTCTCTCTCCCAGTAGGGCACCAGGCTGTCAGGTCCTACAGGCCTCTCTCTCTCTCTCTCTCTCTCTCCCCCTGTTTTATGCGGTACAGATAAAGCTGCATTAGCAGAGGCATGGCAGGGGACAGCGGTGGAAGGGGCCCGTTCTACCATATCAGCATTTTTAGCAAATTTGCAATTAGTCTTGAGGGCCAGCTTAAATTAGGTCTCCTGACAAACGAGGCTCCTAGGCGGGGCTCAGGAGTTTCGATAAATCAGCGTGTGGGGTTCCTGGCGCCCTGAATCACCAGCACCGCCTTGCCCCCCCGCCTCGCTCGCCCCCCCCCCCCCCCCCCCCCCCCCCCCCCCCCGTGCGCCCCCGCTCCAGGGTGCCTACAGATGGGCCTCAGAGCCGCCCCATGATGGTCCTGCATCGGCAGCGCAGAGAGAGGGGCCCTCTACCCCACACCGCCCAAACGCACGTCCCCGCCCCACACGCATCCTGGAGCCAGCCGCACCGCGCCGCACCGAGGAGAGAAGCAAGGAAATAGAATTAGCCGAAGTCGGGGGGAAACTCTATAGTTGCCACTCCACTGTGTTAAACGTATTAAGCCGGTTTTCCACTGTAGCTGATCCGATCTGCTGCTAACAATAAGCCTCCAGTCGATTGAGTTTTAACTTCTTCTTTTTTTTCCCCTCCCAACGCTGTGACTCTTCCGTTTTTATTAAGGCCGCTCGAGCTCGCATCTCGCCTCTCAGCGGGGGCATACGAACCAGCCCCAATGACACTTAATGGAGTTTTCTGGTAATGGAGGAACCAAAGATCGGGGTTAAATGTATTATTGATCACCAAAAATGTAATGGAGTTTTACAAACTATTGTATTAGGCATATCACAATAAAGTGCTACCTGAGATAAGTCACTTTAAAAAAAAAAAAAAAACTGCCAACCGAACTGCAAGCGATAGACCTTCCATGGCCGGAGAAAAGGCGGTAATGATTGTATCAGCAGTAATGTGCGATTTATCAGCGTGCATTCAGCCCACAGCAGCTGAAATGTCTACAGGATGTCCCTGTGATTAGATTCCTGGGTCATGTGATGAAGCCACTGATTACTACAGTAGGTGGTAAAGCAGGACGTCTGTCTTATCACACACACACACACACACACACACACACACACTACTCACACGCATGCACACACACACTCACTCACTCGCACACACACACTACTCACACGCACGCACGCATGCACACAAACATGTATGTATGCACGCACATGTAAAAAATATACAGTACACTTAAAACGAAGTCACACTGCCTCAGTCAGAAGAGGGCTGGTGTTAAGTGATTTGAAAGAAGTGGAACTGCAGTCATTTTGACCAGCAGTGAGTTCATAGTTTGCCTCTAGCAATAAAAAAAAAAAAGTGCTTGAAAATCCTGCTCTTTGATTCCATGGATCCATTTATAATGATGTAGTGGGTCAGAGAACAGCTGGAGTAGGAGACCAGAGAGAGAGAGGGGAAACAGCACCGCGCAAAAATCAAAGGAGCCGGCCCCTCCCCTGCGCTCTCGCCTGCGCTCTCCCCTGCGCTCTCGCCTGCGCTCGGCCGCTTGTGGTCCTGGGACAGTGGCGGGGCGTGTGTTTCCGCAGACAACGCGGACTGACATAAAGTCAAGCTGATAATTAAATTACACGCATTGCAGAAGCCCCAAGACACACGAAATCATTAGCACATGTGGAAACGTGGAGGAGCGCTCCGACCGCGTGTTTTCTCTGTCGGCGTTTATTATTTTATCACGCAGGAAAGCACAGCGACGACACTGAGTAAAATGCTCTTGGAAGTTAAAAAAAAAAAGAGAACCGTTTTAAGCAGTACCACCAAATTTCACTAGTGGTATAAATATGTTAAATATGTTGTGTGGTAATGTAAATGACAAAGGAAGAAAAAAATACCAAACACGTTATATTACATTGTTATCACCGCGTTAAAAGGAAGTAACAGAAAAACATGCATTTTGAAAATGATCAAAATGAAGAATAAAGTTTGTTGGTGAAGCTATAGCATATAATACATACACTCTGCAAACTACAGCACAGCACTCTACAAAGAGAATTTTTATACTGGCGGAGTTCTTGAATTTATATTATCTGTTGATATACCAAATCGATGATTAATATATTGCATCAGCCTCAAAATATTTCCTCAGTTTTCACTCTTTCATTGTGATTGGGAAGATGAACAAAAGATTTGCACAGCAAACTTTTTCCCTAAACTCAGCCTAAAAACGAGCATCGGTCCTTTCCCCTGCACAGTCTGCAGTATAACCAGTCCCTCGTTTGCAAAGAAATCAAACCCTCTCTCCTGTTCCTAGCTCATGGGTCCAGTCAGTGTCATAATTGAATTGGAGAGCCTCTGCAGATGGGCTTTACTGCATAATGCTCGCTGATCGATTCTCACACTGTAACAAGACAGTGCATCAGAAGTTTGACAAAACTTATTAATTTTCACTTTGTTGGAGTCTGCGTTCCAAACAACCTCCAACATACAGTAGACTGGACCTGGGCAACCTCATTACAACCTGCCCATTTAGTCCCAAATATTCGGCAAAGTCTGAACGCAGAAACAAGCTTATTAAAATGACAGTTAATATGCAACGTGGTGTCCCTCACCCACTGAATAATGATTCCGCTATTGTGGGCTTCCATTCCATACGGACCGAAAGGGGTTCGAGGAGGTTTATTAGTAGCTGGAGACTTATATAATTAAAATATATGGGAAACAGGCCTGCTGGGAACTTTCACTTGAATTGGAGTCTCGCACTTCACGGAGGAAGGTCAGCGGGGTCGTTGGATGATGGTGCTCAGAGAGTCCCTGTGGAACATCTGGGGTGGCCAGTGCCAGCCATTAGACATGTTCAGAGAACCTCGGCCCGGAGAAACAGAACGGAAATATTAAGGTCAGTCACTGGATAAATGTGGACTGTTGGCTGAGTTGGATCGGCTGAAGAGAATAAGCTTTGAGGAAACAGATTATTGTTCTCCTCTAAACTTTGGTGACTCAATGTTTATCTAATTAAGTACACAGTCTTGGTAAATAATTTGCCAATATCGCTGATGAATGCACAGACAGTTTAACAGGTTAGATTCCTTTCAGATGGCTAATTATAACTGTAGTCCCACACAGATTTGAATGGTCATTCCATCACTAATAAAACAGAAAACTATAGCCAGAATAACAAACAGAGGCCATACCAACAGGAGTAGCTGGCTATGAAGTCAGATTAAGGAGCATCAGCTCTACTCCAGTTTTGTCGACTTGTCAGTGTTTAAATGATTTATTCAGCATTTCATGGCATAATGCATTTCTAAACCAACTTTGCAGTCATTGTATTTTAAAGATACTTTATTTGGTGAATTTTATCCTTGCAAGGTGCAAGAATGGAAGGAGTCCTATGGTTTCACTGTTGTCGTTGACAACTATACAATATGCGCTGTCTTTATTATTTTGCCAGTGTGTGGGGGGAATTTTATTTTTAACATAAAGCATAATTTTCCTTGCTGTTAACCCTGGAAGTAAATATTTGGCTTGCAAGATCTGTCCCCACTGTACATTCAAATTGGAGAGCTACTTATCTCGCTGCCTGTTTGCTTTGTGCTTAGAGATAATATCTATGTGTGTATATTCCCTAGTGTTGCTCAGTGTAGGTTAAAACACACAGATAATGCTTTGCTAATTATGCGTGCCCAGAGGCACAGCACAAAGACTGAACAAATCGCGCCGATATTCACACAAGATCCCGGGAAACATAATTATCTCCTCTCATCTCTTCGTAGAAACCATTGAATTTGTTGATGGCGCTGCCTTCTTTAGCAAATCAATTTTATTAGCAGTTAATACTTCCTAATACTCTATGTAGTCAAAACTAAAAAATGTGTAATTTATAATGCACATGGAAGCATGATTTATGGAACTGATCAACTTTATTTGTCGGCTCACCATTAACTTGTCTGCGTACAGTTTGGTACGTGGTTCTTCTGTGTTTAAAACGTCTTTGAAAGCAGACTTTTAAAGGATCATGTTCCAGGGGTCCGTGCTTGGTGCCAGGAGCAATGGAATCAGGTTGTTTCCCAGCACTGTGCTCACTGACTCTGACTCAGGAACCTGGACAGGATGGGAGCCAGGGAGCCAATTGGGCCCAATTATACATAATTGGCCAAGTCCATCACAGTTTAACTTAAAGCCCCTTACCTGACCCAGAACCTAACGGACCCTTCCACAGCCATTAAACCTCAAACTCAGGCACACGGGGAGACCCTAGACTATGACCCCACAGAAATCTTTTATTTTTTAAATCTTTTTTTTTACATTTTTTATTTTTGATTCTCAGGTGCAGACTTTCTCTTACAATTCATAATTTTCCCTCCATTTTTATTCACATCATTAAAAGCAGACACTTGTGAATCAGTACAATCAAGGAACATGGAGGTGTTATTGCATTAATGACTGAACATGGAAAATAGACACCCTGGTCTGCATCAGTAGCAAACCGATTTAAACCATGGTGATGTACTAAGGCACTCCTTTTGTCTCCCTTAATTAGGTATGCAGTTAGTGCTAAATGCTTCTGTATGAACATAATGTGAAGGGGAATGTAGCAGGAGAGAGAGAGAGAAACTTTCAAGCTTAGCTCAGCTGGTCAACACGGTGGTAAATATAGCTTCATGTTTCAGAGCGGGCCTTTCTGTTTCGCCTGACAAAAATTGAAATCAAGTCAAGACGAAAGGGAAGCGAAAGGAACAGCCATTTTGGTTTTTTTTTCCCTGCGCACGTTCGCCTGAAGAATAAAACCTCGGTGTTGCTCTGCCCCCGGGGGGCGTTTTAATGAAAGCCCACGAAGATTGGCCTCACCTCAAAGGCTGAGGTTATGAGTCACGTTCAGAATCAAAGAGAGCCGCAACAGAAATGTTTATTGGAGGAAAAACGTGAAGAAACGAATCTCAGAAAGACGCACCTCTGACATCTACGAGCCTTGGGCATCAGCCCACCTCCCAGCGTATGAAAACCCGATCCTTCTGGAGCCTTTAAAAAATGACAAGCCGCTATCTTTGTAATTTTATTATTTATTAATTGTATTTATAAAATTGTGCTGCTGTTACCCTTTCCCTTTCTGTCAGTACGACAGCACGGTTACTCAGCTGACAAAAACGACCTTTGTTACATTGTTTTGTTTTAATTTGCCACGTGAATTGAATTGTATGTAATGATGGCAAACACATACATTTCTTTCGAGGTGAGTCAGGCGAGTGACAGTGCCCCTAGTGGTGGGAGTAGTAATGTGCGGGGAGGAAGCTCTGAGCTATGAGCGGGATGAGGGTGTGATGCTGAGTTTAAGATGGCCGCCGTCCCCACCCAGCTGCCCCACACTCGCGAAAGCCCCTCTGGCGCGAGGGGTTCTGTGTGTTAACTGGCAACCCTGTGCGAGGCGTTTATACATTCAGACATAATGCAGTGTTTCCCTGCGTGTCCACTGGTCCTGTTTCTAATTAACCCAGTGTCAGGAAAAAATGATGCCTTCCAATGTCCAAATGTAATGTAATAGGAGGGATGCCTAGATATTACCCACATCATGTACGTCGTAATCTAATAAGGAATATTACTCATCAAATCTGTTCAGAGTTGACTGCTACAGTTTTTTTTTTCTCTCTCTCTCTCTCTGTTAGTTCAGTATGACAGCTATACTGTACACCTCTATAAGTATATAATGTACAGTAGTCTGAGCAGCACAAAGTTAAATTAACAAAGATAAAATGTACATGAGAAATACACAGAGGATAAAATGTATGATATGAAATGAGCCACATTTCATAACAGTAAGACTAGTGTGCTATAAATAAGCTGACGTGCTTGAAAATTCAGACAGGGATGACTTATTGAATATTTTTACAGCATGTCTCAGAAATCAAATGGAAATTAATCTAAGAAGACTAATATAAATGGTTAAAATATGTCTATGTTTAATTTGTCATCAATCTAAATAAAATTTCCAGAAATATACCACAATATACCACATATATAAATACCACCAGCCTTCATTATCTATTGTCTATTTTCTACAATAGATATTTCTACAATGAATAACATTGCAGATTTTAATTGTTTAATTCTTTCTGCCTTTTTTATTTTAATAGTCTTTTTTATTTGAATATTGATTTGTCCCCCTTATAAAACACAATGCTCTCTCTCTCTCCCCCCTCCCTCTCCCTCCCTCTCTCCCTCTCTCTTTCTCTCTCTCTCCCCCCTCCCTCTCCCTCCCTCTCCCTCCCTCCCTCCCTCTCTCTCCCTCTCCCTCCCTCCCTCTCTCCCTCTCTCTTCCTCTCTCTTCGTGGTGAGCACGTCTGCTCTGCATTATCTCTTGTCTTCGTATGAAATATGAAGAAACGGGGCAGGGGGGAGATAAATTGTGCTCCTTTGATGTTCTGCCCGAGTTCTGCCATCACCTGGACCTGAGCACAGGTGAGCTCGTCGGACTCATACTTTCCGACGGTTTATTAAAATATTTAAACAGAAGCCGACCGACGGGGCCTGTGAGCCACCAGACCAAACCGTGGAATCAGCTGATCAAGACACGGCAAAAGGCCAATTATGCCAAAGTGCGAATTACAGATTCACATAATGCTGGAGATACCGTCTCTCTCTACCAAAACATCTTAAATTATATTGCTGTCAGTCACAAGCATATTGCAGTGACTCAACTGAAAACAATTTCCACGTTTTTACTAATATGTTGAAATAAGGTTTCGAAACATACTGTATTCTTTTTTTTATCTGTTCGATCTTTAATTCCCAATCACACAAAGTACTTTTATGAAAGTTAAGAAAGCAACTTGGACAAATGATTGTGAACTGTGAAAATCAAAAACGTAATTTATTCCATTGAATAGTAAGCTTTGCTATAAAATTTTGCAGGTTTTTTTCCCCGATATTTTCTTGATTTGAGGAGCTCGATGTGCTGAAACACAGTTGCTAACGATGAGCTCGTTTGGAAAGGAGGCCGCCGTCGACTCTGAAGGCCAAGTTTATTCTGACCTCTGTCATCCTCCTTCTCATTGGCTTCTCGAGCCGCAGCGACCCCCCCCCCTTAAAACGTGCAGAAATGCTTTTCCCACACGGGTCTCCCCCCCCCCCCCCCCCCCCCCCCCGAGGTTAAGAATCCCGCCCCCCCACCGTAACCACGGAGAGCACCGGGGCATCTGAGTGAACGCCGATGAGGTCAGACATTCCAGGAGGGGTTTATTTTTTTTTGGGGGGGGAGGGGATGCGAACTGGCAGTGGGGCGGCTGCGAGGGGGTCGGGGTGAGAGGGGGGGGAGGGGGGCAGCCCTCTCGCGGGGTTGACCGGGGGCAGCATTATGAACCCAAACCCTGCCAGCGAGAGCCAGGTGGTCGGGAGAGGAATCCATCAGGGCCGCGGCTTCTTCTCGGGGCGCTGGAGGGAAGCGGGGAGATTAGGGATCCAGCGGGCTTAACTGGGAACTTCAGCCCACGAGTGTGTGTGTGATTGGAGACGCAGGGTCCGCAGGGGTGGGGGTGGGGGGCCGTGGGGTGGAGGGGGGGGGGGGGGGGGGGGTTTCTGGTGTACAGCGGGCTTCCCTCTGGCGGTGGGGGAGGCCGAGCCCCCTCCTGGGACCGGCGCTTCAGACAAGCATCTCACCTCGCTCCAGGCCCCCTCCCCAAAGAGCACCAGGCTGTCAGGTCCTACAGGCCTCTCTCTCTCTCTCCCCTGCCTGCTCTCTCTCTCTCTCTCTCCCCTGCCCTCTCTCCCTCTCTCTCTCTCTCTCCCCTGCCCTCTCTCCCTCTCTCTCTCTCATACACACACACACACACACACACACACAGCTGCTCAGGCCTTCCTCAGAAGCACTGCTGGTTTAGGGGCACTGCAGTCCCAGTAAACCAAATGGATCATCGTCAGACAGTAACGCCTTTGCCACTTTTTGTTTCTTAACCCCACTGCATTTATAGTTGCTCTGCTGTGGGCTTGCTTGAGGGGAGTCACATCTATGTACATTTTTTTTACAACATTTGAAATACGAGAATGTATATATTCAACGAGGGAAAAAACATACCAAAATATATTGACGATCACCAAGGCAAGTTTGGCGGGAACTTGTGACCAAGACTGCTCGACTTGTTGACGTCTCCCAAACAGCAGGGTCCAAGGTGAGCCAGGAGCTGCGAGGGAAGTGCGTACATCATCAGTAAAGGGGGGGGGGGGAGGGGGGAGGAAGTGAGCGCCTGATTGACTCCAGGATTGTTTCCCTCTGTCCATTAATTCAAAGGGCAAGGCACAACAGGAGAGTGATCACAGATCAGCCGCTTTCAAACGTGAACCGCGCAGAGAGCAGCCAGTTCAGATCAATGAGCGGCGGTGGCCCAGAATCCTAATCAGCGGCTTTAAACTGGTGTTACCAAATTTTATTTTCAGTAAATGTGTGTGTGTGTGTGTGTGTGTGCGTGCGTGTGTGTGTGTGTATACCTCTCTCGACTTTATGTGGCCTTCTCTCTAGAGAGTATCATGTCCTTGTGCAATGATGTCACACTGCTGTCAACAGATAGGCATTAATACTGTGATGGTTCTGTTCCATCTCTCCCTCTCTCTCTCCCTCTCTCTCTTGCGCCCTCTCTCTCTCTCTCTCTCTCTTTTACCCTTTCTATTGTTCACAACACGCTCCGTGTGTCTCTTTCTCCTTACTTCCTGTACATAAATTATTGAGCGGCTAATTTTGTCTTGGGTTCCTGGGAGACTTTAGTTGCTTTGGGGATGACAGCTTTATCTATTAGATTGAAGCCAGTGACAGGCGTGCTCTGAGAGCGGGGGGGGGCGGGGGGGGGGAGACGAACTCCTCCTCAGCCAGCTGCATTAGCACGGGGAGCAGGGCTGGGACACATCAACATCTTAATCAATACGCGAGAGTCAATTACTGAGGAAGAGCGTGCTTAAGCAAGATCTGATTATTGGGTTCATGTTCAGTCCACCAAATGGACCAAATCAATGAGATGCGATACGTGCCATATATCTCTCCCTCGCCGGCTCCCAGAAGCCTCTCTGTCCCACACCCCCGTGCCGCGTTGATGGACACCGGAGCCGGGAGGAGGAGTGACCTCGGGCCGCTTGGTAACGGGGACAGAAAGGGGGCGGAGCCCCGCCTGACATTTACACTTCGCCGAGCGGCGCTCCGGCGTCGATACCGGTGTCCGCGCGCGCGGCTCGCGTCCCACGCCCAAGACAAAAGATCATCCCCCCCCCCCCCCGCCCGGCCACGGCTCTAATTAAGGCACTCCGTCCCGTTCGGTTCCTCCGCTCCGGCACCCGGCGGGGCGCAGCTGTAAATATTTGAACTGGCCGTATATATATAATTTTCTTCTTCTTTCCTGCTCTTTCATTGAGGCATAGCAAAAGGGCTCAGATCCTTTTAATGGGGGAGCAGAACATGGCCGACGCACACTCCATTTTCTATGCAGGTTACCCACAATGCAATGGGAAAATAATCTGTCAGTGCATTTCTCAGTCGTTACAACATCCATCGCCAGTTGGGGAGAGAGGACAGGGGTTAGGGTTAGGGTTAGGATTACAGTCAGAGTTAGTCAGCTGCTGCTGCACCTCTGCTTCTGTCTGCTTCTGCTTTCCCTCTGCGAACCCAGAGCAGAGCTGCGCAGTCATCGCTGCGCTCAGCTGGTACAGGCGGACAGAAGCTGTCCGATCGACCGGTGACACCTTCCCCCCCCGAGCTGAAACAGTATCCCCCACTGTCCCTGGATGACATCACAGACAGATATGAGTCACCAGGTGAGACTCCTGCCTCAGGTCAGTTCTCCACCCAGGGGCACAGTTTTAGGCAGTACGGCACTCGAGATCGTGCCGTATTGTGAATACAGGCACGGCTACCTTGCTGCTGTTTGGCACGGCAACACAGACTGCCGGCAACAGCCCGTCACCGTGACAGCACGGCCTCGAGCGCCATACCGCTTTTATAAAACGGCTACAACATATATATAGAAACTATTAATTGACGACACAATATCATCTATTTTGTAATATTATTTGTAATGAATGGTTTGTGCTCAGGGTGATACTGTTTACATACAGGCTGTATGATTAACCATTACTGTTTTCTCATCGCTGTCTCAGCCAATCAGAATCCAGGATGGAAACAACTCATCACAAAAATATTAAGGGTATACGTCACCTTTTAGTATCATTATTGACAGAGGCAGCTTATATTTATAAAGGCTACCGTGAAACATCTGCGGTCACACATTTGTAAATTTGAAAAATTAAGCAAAGCTTTGGTGAAAGGATGTAATACATTGTCATGACTGATTATGACAGGTGTTATAACAAGCTTATGACAGGGTCATGTGGACATTATGGTTTATAGTTTGAGTAAACTTTTACCCATACTATTATTATATCATATTTATTACAATATTATATTCCACTGTTTACCGTGGTTATAGGCTTGTAGTACAAACTCAATATGGTTTCATAAAGCAGATAATATTATTTAGTAAGTATTTATTATTATTATTATTATTATTATTATTATTATTATTATTATGATTTTTTTGTAATTCAGTCATTATGGATCTTGATCTTAAACCTAAACCTGGAACAATCAGTACATGAAATTACTAATAATCAACCCAGAATGAATTACTTTATAGTATAACACAAAGGAAGGGAGAATTTAACACAAAGGAAGTGATGTCATGTTGAAATTCAGCTTTTTTATCAACTTTTTATTTTTGTAAATGGGCTTCAGTTCATTCAAATCATCATATTTTTAATTGTATCTTTTTCACTATATCGAATATGAATACAATCATTAAGTAATTAACCCTATTGTTCGTGTGTGTGTGTGTGTGTGTGTTCGTATGTGTGTCTAAAATATATTTTCTATCTTTCTCTTGAGATATTAGTTTTCTAGAAATTTTTTTATTTTTTTAAAAACTATTTGGTCACTGCTCCAGTCTACATTTTGTTAACCTCTCTCTCTCTCTCTCCCCTTTTTTCTCTCTTTCTCCCTCCCTCCCTCTCTCCATCTCTCTCTCTCTCTCTCTTTCTCTGCCTTGAAAAAATTGATCTGGACTGTGCCACCCTAGGCCCAGCCATCATTTCATTTATTTATTGTCTTTCCTGAAAAAAAAGTAAATCAAGAGGACATGGCGAAGGAAGAAGCCGGCAGAGCTGGGAGGTGATTGGAGGGGATCGATAGCTGTGAGATTTTTAACGAAGTTCCTCCGTCTCACACTCTGCCAAATATCGCCAGCAAACTTGCGAGGAGCGGTTGTTGCCAGAGGGTGAATCATAGCGGTATTGATTTGATTATGTAAAAGCTCAGTGGAACCCCCACGCCCGATGCAGAAATACCTCTTTGCCGGGCTCCTGTGGGACAGCACACTGGGTGGATGGAAGGAAAGGGGGAAGAAGAGAAAAAAAAGAAGATAGCAGCAATATTGTCCTGGATAAAAGCTTCAGTGTTATCCTTGCAGCCTGAGCTGCTCCTTTCCACAAATACTCCTCATTCTCTCCTCTCACTCTCTCTCTCTCTCTCTTTCTCTCCCTTTTTCTCTCTCTCTCTCTTCTTCCTCTCCCTCTCTCCTCTCTCTCCTTCTCTCTCTCTCCTCTTCCTCTCCCTCTCTCCTCTCTCTCTCTTTCTCTCTCTCTCCTCTTCCTCTCCCTCTCTCCTCTCTCTCTCCCTCCCTTTTTTTCTCTCTCTCTCTTCTTCCTCTCCCTCTCTCTCTCTCTTCTTCCTCTCCTCTCTCTCTCTCTCTCTCTCTCTCTCTCTCCTCTTCCTCTCCCTCTCTCCTCTCTCTCTCCCTCTCCAGAAGAATCCACTCAGACGTAATTAACACAGCGTTACTGTACCAAAGGAGAGGTCTCCTGGGACGGCCCTTATGAGATTTGGAGTCTACCTGAGAACTGGATCCCCTGCTGAGGGGGGGGGGGGTGGGGGGTGGGGGGGGTGAGGGGGGGTGTTGTTGAAGTATGCTGGGAACAGAGAGAGGCGCTAGGCTCTCAGTCTGAACTGTGGCACCCTCTTCTGGGCCTTTTGCTTAACTTAACACCCAGCGCCCTGCGCACCGTCACCATCCACAGCCAAGCACAGGCAGAGCATGCAGGCAGAGCTCCACGCTCCGGACGGAAAATAAACAGATAAACTCGCTGATCCTGCGCAGGTCATTTCTGCTGTTCATTTCACAAGACTCAATTTAACAGCACAATTAAAACAAACTTGCTTTTTTTTTTTTTACCAATATATGGCATTTAAAAAAAATTAATCATGGCATTTGTGATTTTTGGCAAGGGGGGCAGAAGCTGGTGCTATTATTCCGGGGGGTGGGGTGGGGGAATCATGTAAGATCATCCAATTAAGGAAAAGGACAGACCTGGACTCTAATCGTGTGGATCCCGGTATAAGAAAAAGCAGCTTCTGGGTGAATCGCCAGAGGAGTCGAACGAGTTTCGCGCACTGCATGCCAGGTTCTGTCTCTTTGTGGCTTTTCACCCCAGAAAACCTGAAAGGATTCACGCTCAGTAAATCAGGTCCCTGTCCCCTGTCCCACAGCGCTACCACTATCCGTCCATGATTAGAATTACTTTACTATAAACTACCTCAAATTGGGATATTTCCACTCCAGTAGAAATGACCAGTGTGCCCGCTGTGTAATGTGAAGAGACAGCTGAAACATACCAACGCTGTCGCCGCTCGATGGGAAATTTTGTTTTATTGTTTGGCTTGTGTAACTGTTTGTCAGGGCATGGACTTCGGTCTTTGGTGAGGTTTTCTCTCTATTTGTTTCTCTGATTTCCTGCGAGTTTCAAGTGGGCTGCATTTTTCTTCATGGAGTAATGCATAACAGATGCCGCGGGAAGGAGGCGCTACGCTGGGGCTAAAATGTGTTTCAGAGAGATCATTTTTTCCCACTCATAACCACAGATGATTCACAGAGAATTAGCACTGTACACAGTTCATGCATTCAGACCACATTCTTTTACATCTTGCATCATTCTATAAACGACATCCCAGAATTCCACAGGGGATACAAAAGAGGTTCCGGAACCTTCACAAGGCTCAATGAATGTCTAATGTTCAGAATAACTTGTTTCTTATCTTATTGATTTCTTTCTATTATAGAAACAATACATAGCTCAAATAAATGTAAGAAATTGGTCGTTGAACAATATATTATCAGAACATTAATATGAAAAAATACAAGAACGACCTACATTTCATGTATATTTACCATATGTACATGCAGGTTAATATATTTTGAAATTTATCAAGATATTGGAGTAAATTAATAGTACGTATCTGCTTGCAGTTTTAAATCAGGTTTTTTTTTTTTTTTAAAGTAATTCATCAAGGAATGCTTACAATGTGAATTAATGCAACCCTTATTATGATATCAGACCACAGACATTGCAGTGTCAAGAACAAGATAAAATAGAAATTTGAAATATGAATAAAAGTATATGGTGGTGCATTGACATCTCGGCACCAATTCTAGTAAATATATTTTATCTGTAAGGATTCCTGAGTAAAATCAATAGCATTTCTAGGGCAGATACCAAAGGCAATCTAGGGCAATATCTAGGATTTTCTGTCATACTGTAACTGTAATTTTTCATTTTAATATAGTGGAAAGGCAATACTGCCTGAATATGTTTTAGACAATGAAAAGCACTGCTTTGATCTTTATAAATAAACTGAATCGGCCCATAAAAGCCTTCACAAAAATGGCAAAATACAGTAAAAAGGTCATTTCAATTGATCTCTGAAATAAACATAAAATATTTACTTTCTCTTTATAGCATTAGGCTTTATTTGAATATTGAAAAAAACATTATTCATATAAATAGGTGTGTTAATCCATTACCAATAATATTAAAATTCCAAGCTTATTAAAAAAAAAGAATGAAATTTCACGACCATGCTGCATTAAAAAAAAGACTTTCATTCCACCATAAATTTACGATCGTTATCAATTTAAATGCGATCAGATGAGAAGGGGCACACAGTTTAAAACTTAATTCATATTGACGTCTTATGAAGTAAACATCAATTCAAGACACACTTAATTATATTACCCGCCCTAATCAGCATTGATCCGTCACATGGAGGAGGGTAAATGAAATGGCGACAAACGCGGTGGAGAGGGAACAGAAAAGACGGACAGACCCAGAAATGCCAGAGAGAGCGAGAACAAACCCGAGGCGTGAAGAATGAGTCTGAACAGTGGGTGACGGATAACTTTTTAAATAATCTGTATTTAGAGGCGATGGAGCGTCTAATCGCATTAACTATTGTACTCACTTGTGTGCAATAACGTCTGCTGCACTTCATATGAAACAGCTAAGATGGGAGATAAACATCTCTCGATGATTGCAGATAAAGTATAAAACAGGATCACTGCCAGCTGCAGCATTTGCAGTGCCTACTGGGTGACTAATTCCTTTTTTTATTTTTTATATACTGGAATTCTGCTGTCGATTGCAAATGAGCGTTCATTAATCTGAACTGCGTTCAAAATCCAAGGAGAGCCTCAAAGTGGGTGTCTCTCTGCCACAGTTGGCTACTGGCTACTGACGCCTTTTTAGGAAATTAGCGATGTTATCTGTGGCCAGCGCTGACCCCCTAAACCCCAGCGAACGGGTCTTCCTGGGATTCCGTAACGAAAGCTGTGCGCCGAATCCCACACACTGCAACCCTGCCCTCCCCCTCGGTGCGCGAGGCGGCATTGCCCTTGTGAACACGAAGCGCTGCCCCCGTTCCAGCGCTGGGCGAGTGGGAACAGGCTGCTCGAGAGAATCTGCAGGATTTACGCAAATCCACAAAAGCTGCTGCTCGATACGATAATGCATTCATATGTGAATACGTCTATCAGACACCAAAGGCTTTATGGAGGTCATTTATATTTGGCACGATACAAAATGGACACCGGCTGAATTGGAAACTGAATGTTTTTCTATACAACATTATTGCAAATTGAAGTTGGTTACTTTCTAGATTTATTGAAACAATGGCAGCTGTGTTATACATGTGTTATAAAATTCTCTATAAAATGTGATCTGTCATTTACTCATTGTTATGTAGGCAATAATTTTTTTTTTCATGTTTGTTCATGTTTATACTCTTTTCAGTAAAATAATGGTCAAGGCCATGTTTAATATTGTGTCATGTAGTGTAAATTGTCCACAGGTGCTTCATGAAAACATTATATCTGAATAACAAATATATAACTGCAATGAGAAAATAAAAAAATAAAAAAAATAAGCATAATTTCAGCATATTTTAGGACAGCACAGACATTGTTCACCTGATACCACCCCTAAGGTTGGTGGTTGTTCGAAAGGTAGGACTTTTTCTCGGACTCTGGTTAGTCTCCAAACGATGCGATCAATTTCCCATGCACACAGCATATTCCACAAACTTTGTTTTTCAATTTAGGATATCTTAATTACCCTCTTATCGCCTCCACACATCCAGAAATGGCCTCCACTCTCATTTGAAGATAAAGCACGTGAACAGATGAAACGATGGATTCGGCGGCAAAGAGATGCTGCTCCTGTGAAGATACTCCTTAATCAATTCCCGCTAACTTGAGTTCTCTCCGCTGGTTCATTTTTAACTCAATTATTTAAGAAAATGCCCTTGAATTATTACAGAACCCCTTGTCTCTGAACCATGTAGATATAAATAGAAAAATTACAGCCAAGCCAAATTAGGTATAAATATTTTTTGTAAAAAATATTTCTTTACCTCCATATTTCACTGACTTTCATTGAATGATATTTTCACAATACAATTTTAAAAAGTTATAATTTTGACAGTTCTTTAGACATGCATATTACAGACAAAATATTATTTAAAACAAATTTAAGTCTGTCTTGATTCATGGCCTACAGTGTAGATGTTTAGTTGTTCTCAACACGTGTCTCTATTTAAACTGTTCTGCCGGTAGTCATGCGCTGTTGTTGCTGTTGTTAGCAGGAAATGGAAAGAAACACGTTGTGCCAGGGGTTTTCATTCTCTCTTCTTTGAGTACGTTGTGTTGTTGTGTTTAATATTTGTGCTTTTACAGATTCTCCCCTTTTTAAAGGAGTTGTGGGGGGGGGGGGGGGGGTTGACCTGCTCAGAATGGGATATTAGAGCCTGAGGTCATAAGCACTGGACTCATTGATCAATAAACCACAACAAAACCCAACCAACACACACACACACACACACAAAACCCATATCATACCTCTCTGTTTCTCTTTCTCTCTCCGCACTTCATACACACACACACACACACACACACACAAACACACAAACACAACCAGGGGATTTTATTTATTCATGGGCATTATATCTGCTCATATTGCTGTAATTACTGGGGATGCTCCTAAAGCCACTGTAATAATGTGTAATTACATATCCTAAGCATACGCAGCTATGTGCATTCCATATGACAGGTGTTAGTGTTTTCATCTACAGCACACAAAAGGGTGAAACTGATCCTGAATGATTTGTTTCTCTGAAGCCGTAGTTTCCCCAGGAACAGTGGAGTACGCTGCAAATGGGCTGAAAAAGTTTATATTTCAAACTTGACAAACTCTGAGCTGGTACAGATTTTATTTATTTATTTATTTATTTATTTATTTATTACATAAATATGTGCACTATTTATAATGACACAATAATGTATTTATGAAAATAAATGATGAAAGGGATAGGTTCTCTTTAAACATTATGACGCACATTTATTAAGTTAGTATGAACAGAAGGTTTAAACATGGTTCTAATGTTAAATATTTTGTCTCAGTCTAATTTCTTAGCACATAGTGCATACTTTTCTGTAAAGAGCTTTGGGTGCCCTGACAAGTGCTATGGAAATTAAATGTTTAAGATTATTATTATTATTATTATTATTATTATTATATTTTAAAATTATTCTTGTTTTGAAAGAGACACATGTCCAGATTTGGTAGCTTGACAGCACCATCATTCACAGTTCATTAATGCTGATCATTTCCCAAATGACCATTTAGGAGGGACACATTAAAACGTCCATCAGAACCACAACGTACCATAAATCTGTTACAATCATTAGGTACTTCAGCCCCACATAAGACTGGAATTAAAAGCCCCAGAACCAGATGGAGAACAAGCACTGACCCACCTGCTAAAGAAGCTTTAAATAAAAAATTATCTTTGAGTTTTATTTCAGTGGTAGTTCATGCTTTATCATCTAAAATGTTATCAACCATTTAGCAACTTTGTAATGACCAGTTCACCAGTGATTAATTGGCTAACATTCCTGTGCTTTACTGCCATGACTAATATTACACAATGCTAATATTATACAATGCTAAGATACCATATTAAACCTGAACAAAAAAGCACAAACTTTGGTACTTTTGTTTCTGATAAACCTGTCAAATTCTTTCAGCTACTGCACAAGTTAAACACTGGACTCCCGTCGGTTAAAATTATATTAAAGTTTCCTTTGATAACATTTTAAATGAAATCACACATTAGACTTTGGACACTGTGAAATATTCAGTGTTAAAACAACTCTTACAGAGTACACATGGTCCCAGCTGGAAGTAGAATTAACACGGGACATTTTACTGTGTGGACTGATTATACATTCTGAACAGATACAAAATTCTTTTAAACTGAAAGGTATTTCCCCCATCATAATTACTAATGGAAGATTTCAGGATTTTCATACAGCACTCCTTACTTTTTATATATTAAATCCTAATAATACTCACTGCTTCAACAGTAACTCACCCCTAATAAGCCCCAGAACTAGGCTGACTGTGGCACTCCAATACCGAATAGTGGAAACTACTTTCAGTACATTATTGTGTCCTTTGTTTAGTTATGCAAATGGGGGGGGGGTGTCTAAGTATACAGGGGTACACTAAGTATACTCAGTAAACTAAGAATATGATCGGAGGCTTAGTATATTCTTCATAGTATAGCGGAGATGGGGCCGGTAAGTCTTTTCTGTTGTAGCGTGCACAGGCAATAGGCAGGGAAGTCAAACGCTAGCACACTAATGATTTCCATAAAGCGCTGGTTAGCGAAATGCCTCCTGTGAATATTGCGGTATTTGGCAACGGACTTTAAGGTTTGTTTTGCAAAATGTGCCTCTGATCAAAACCTGTGGTGCGTAGATCCCCGCGTTTCTTTTGCTGGATGAATCATGGATTGGTCTCGTAATTCCAAGAGGAGATGACGTGAACGAGAGTCACAGACTGCGTTACGCACTTAGAAAGGGAAACGCAGCGATAGTTTCGGAAATCACAACTTTCCATTTAAAGCACTGCGTTGAGTACATGCATTGGGGGGAAAAACACCGTCACAGCAGGTTCAACCCACAGTCTGTTTTACTTTGTGTTCCCTTTGACACACAAATCTGCTTTAATCTGCGGATGTTGTTCACCTTCAGGCAAATGGCTGACATGCTTCATTTCAAGAACTGGACATAATTGTGTATGTAAAAATAAACATTTCACTAAACTTATCATGGAAAACATAAAGCGTGTACACCAAACAACACTGAAGCCTACTACGAACATCCCCCATGAACCCAAAGACCGTAGGCCTACAATAACACTGTCACAAGTACAAAAACAGAGTGAATGCTAATCGCACTAATAGCAGCCCCACTTCCAGGAAAGCCACTCGTTTTGTTGAAAAGTTAGAAAACTATTGATATCTGAGGGAATTCAGCAGCGGCCATTATCGCCCTCGGCACAGTAATGTGCATTCACAGACGCTTTCTGGTACTCTCTGCTCTAGACCAGATAAATCAGGCAACAGATTTGCGCTTTTTTTTTTTGGCCAAAGGATTCTTTGAGACACTGAAGGTGTTGCTGTTCCCTTTGAGTGTCAGGAACGAGCTTTTCAGTCGAGGGGTCAGGAGCCGGCGTTCCGTCCAGCTTGCGGACGGAATTTAAGAAACAGGTCCGCTGCGCTTCCCGAGCGTGTGCACAACCGCAGAGCAACTGCACACAAGAGCCAGCCTCATTTTAACTCTCATTCTCCTCACAGATCTGAAATCAATAGCGCCGTTTGTGTTCCTTTTCTTTTACATACTTTTCATTCGTGCGTCTGGGTGTTCAGTGACGCGATCTGGGTACCTTGCTCAAGGGTGCCGCAGCACTGCCCCATTTTGGGAATTGAACCCGCAAACCTTTGGGTTATTGCTGCTGCCCATGTGGGTCAATGAAGGAACACTGAACACGCTGCCCTTTCTCCCCCAAATGTGTTCAGACATTTTAAACTCAAACACCAGGGACAAGAAAGAAGAAAAAAAAAAACTGATGCTGAATTCTAAAGAAAGCCTTTCCCACATAAAGAAAATAAAAGCGTTGTATGAACAGCAATAAACCGAGGATAATGACCTTAAGATGCCAAACTAATATTTTTCCCCCTTTTTAATTGCGATTATTTTCGCTCCTTGCCGTTTCATGTTATGGGCTAAATAAAATAAAAAGCGAGTATAAATCCTTCGCAGCTGCAGGAGCGGGGACGGTGTCCTGAGGCGCTTTTCGGCTCCAGTTATCGAGTCATTGTGCCAGCATCTTTCCCCGGCTTCATTAGCCGCTTTAACGGCAGAAACATGCCCTTAAAAGGGAAGGCCGGCCCCCTGGCGCGCGGTCTCCCTCGCACCCTGTTTCAATTACGACCAATCAAACGGCGCAGGTACGCTACGCGCGGCGCCCTCTGTGTACACAAACGCGCGCGTTTCCTCCCCCCCTCGAGAGAGACAGAGAGAGACAGAGAGAGCGAGAGAGCGAGAGCGAGAGAGAGCGAGAGAGAGAGCGAGAGAGAGAGACCGAGAGAGCGAAGCTCATTTCATTTGTTACCGCGCAGAGAATAAAAGGAGGTAGTGACACCTCGTCTCGCGTTTTCGTGTAATACCCTTTGTCCCGCTCGCCGCTTACAACTCCACGCAGTGGGGATGAGAGGTGTTCTTTTGCAAGAGGGCTTCTGACTTCTATCAGTTCCGATGACAAGCTGAAAGATCTACAAAGGCCAAATGAGCCAGGCTGCAGTCCCGATGTGCAAGTTCCCTACAAGGCACAGCATCGTTTATTGTTCTGTTTTTTTATCCTCTTTCACATCAGTACGTTGTTTTAAGATTTTTTTTTATTCCAGGTCTCATGCTCGCATTTATTCACCATTATTGTACAAAAGCCTTTCTTCCTTTTGCCCGAACTTGAGAAACAGCAGACAGCGCTCGCTCCTGTTGGAGTTCAGACGGCACATATTTATTGACTCACACATCTGTGGCCGTTGTGGGAATGCAAATGAAATGCATGTAATGTGTGGTGGAGCCCAGCGCATGCTGTTGAGCTAATCATAAAGGACATTATTTGTCTTTGACATGGTAGATTCACACAACTTATCCTGAATCCGCTCTGATCAGTGTACACATGTCGACTGTAATTTATGAAGCCCCATCGAGTATTGAGTAAGCTCTAAATTATCATTGCCCACAAAAGTCCTCAATATCTCTTCTGCTTTAACCAGACAGGACAGGAGAAGTGGACACAGCAGCTCAGCCTCCTGTTTCTCACACACACACACACACACGCTCACACACACGCACGCACACACACGCTCACACACACACACACACACGCACACACGCACACACGCACACACACATGCACACACACACACGCACACACACACGCACGCACACACACACATGCTCACACACATGCACGCACACATACACACGCACACACACACACGCTCACACACACACATGCACACACACACACGCACACACGCTCACACACATACACACACACACACACGCTCACACACACACACACTCACACACACACACGCTCACACACGCCTCAGTACTAAGACCCATGCTATCAAGCACCAGCAACAGCTCCTTCTATTTTCATAATTAACTGCTTGTACCACCATATTTATATAACGCTCTACTGTGTTCATTTTACATCTGCAAAGTGCAGCTTTGAATTAGTGTTATAAAAGTTTATAGTGTCCTGTCAGCTCTTTAGCAATATCACTTATACCGCGGCTATCCAAAATCAATACAATATTTTTCTCCCGATAAATTATGTAAGCCAGAATAAGGTCCGAATGCGCGCATTGACAGTCGGCCGCAATTAGATCTGGGGGTAACAGATGACGGTCCCCCCCCGCACTGATCAGCAGAAAATGAAGACGTGGAGACCACTATGTCACACGCCGGGGAGGACGTGGAAATGGCTCCTAATGGAACGCGCTCCACATCTGCTGCTGCAGCACTTTCTCTGAAGAGGGATGAATGAACTGTAGGGAAGTCTTTTTTTCTCTCTCTCTCTCTCTCTCTCTCTCTCCCCCCCCTCTCTCTCTCTCCCTCTCTCTCTCTCTCTCTCTCTCCCCCCCTCTCTCTCCGTCTCTCTCTCTCTCTCTCTCTCTATCTCTCTCCCCCCCTCTCTCTCCCTCCCTCTCTCTCTCTCTCTCCCCCTCCCTCCCTCACTCTCTCTCTCTCCCTCCCTCTCTCCCTCCCTCCTTCTCTCTCTCTCTCTCTCTCCCCCCCTCTCTCTCTCCCTCCCTCCCTCCCTCCCTCCCTCCCTCCCTCTCTCTCTCTCTCTCTTCATTTGAACCTTTAATAACCTCTGGCTGCTGTGCCGGAGAGCTGAGGTCAGGTGGTCGAGCTACAGAGCAAAGAGGAGGAGGAGGAGGAGGAGGAGATTGGAGGAAGTCACACTGATCTCCAGGGATAAGCTTTCAGCAAGTGTTGAACTTTGAGCAAGTGTTCAAGCAGCAGGGAGGGGGGGGGGGGGGGTATTAAACACAAGTCCCACAATCAGAGCAGTAATTTACTTCTGTTGCTGCTCCTACCGCCTCTAGTGGTTGTATAGTTTACTAGAATAGCCAGTTGTAATTTTCAATAACGTTACCAGTACTTCAAACGAAAAGAAGAAATAGGGGAAAAAAATATGCTGGAGGGGGAGGAGTTTTGCGCAACCTCTGAGTTACCAACTCTGTTTCTTAAAATCTACCAGGAGGAAGGCCTTCTCGTTTGAAGAGGTCAGGACGTGCGTGACGTACTTCCAGCCAGGGAAGCGGGGCTTTCTGCATCACGGCTGTGGCATGCGGGTGTGTTCGCCGCCCGCTGAGCCCTGGAGAGGCGGACGGAAGCAGATGCCTCACGCGCCTGATTCAGGACGCGGGTAATTGATGTTCCGACAAGAATGCCGCGGTTTCATTTGCAGCGAGGGGGTGGGGGGGGGGGGGGGGGGCGGGATCCGGGACGGAGGGGGGTCTCTGAAGCCCTGCCAGGGTCTGTCCCTCGGGCTTCAGCGAGGGGGGGGGGGGGGTGAGTATGGGGGGGTGTTGGCAGCTCCGCATCCGCGAGGCTCATTTTCCCAAAGTGTGCGCTATCGATCGGAGGACTCCGCCGCTCCAGACAGAGGTTAATTTACTGGACATTTGAAGGTTCATTATTTTCAGTGGCTCGCCGGCTCACGACTGTGACCTTACCAGTCAGTCATCCCCGCCGCCCCGGTTACAGGTGTCGTGGGGAGGGATCCGGCTCGGCGGCGGAAGGCCAGTCGATAACCCCGCAGTTCGACGGTCTCCGCCGCACGTCCACACCGCCTCCACGAGTCCCGGTCTTTTACGAAAGATATTCCTACCGCAGTGACCTGGTTTCCCGTGCTTTCAAACACAAGCGCCCCATTAAAGACTCCCTGAGCTTCTGTCTGGTTCGCCGGTCACCTAGGGAAGCAAGAGGTTACTCTTCCTTAAGAAATAAAAATATAAGGTTCAACCGTAAACGCTGATACTGCTGGAACCTTTGTTCACACGATTCTTTTCACTGATTGAAAACTCACATCTTATTCGTATGGTTTTTAGAGGCTGCCGGCGTTTGCGTATTAGTGGCTATTAAAGTGTTAAACATGACAAGGTCAAAGCTCTTGTATTCTGTAATTCTGAGGGTGAAAGGTCAACTGGATGACAACTGAAAGGTCAAAACAATCACGGAAGACATTTGTGAGTATCAATCAGCTGCCAAAGGGTACGTCCTAGCCATACCTCATGTGCCAATAGCTGTGAAATTTGCTACACTTACAAAGAAAAATAGATGTGCAATCTTTCTTTCTGTCCGCAACCCACACCTCCATCTATATCTATATATGGGGTGTAAATATTTTAATTATATTTGAATATTGTAATTAAAACTCCTGGTTATTTTTTGAGCCACTGTATTACAGAAAAATGTTTCCTGGCATTGTCTGATTATGTATGTACTGTCAGGAATATTTGTTTGTTATACAAATTTACGATTTAACAAAATTCTGCTTGCGCAATATAAATGTGCGAAATACAGTGATGTGTAGCCTACGCAATATATAGCAATACACAGTGCTTGTATATAACTCAGTAAGAGTAAACAAACTTCTGTTCGTTGACAACATATTTAGTCGCATTTTTTTTCTGTAGCATGAAAACAAAAACAAAGAAAAACTAGATTTTCTATCACTGTGTGATATCACAATTAATCAGTGCTGTGCTTTCAGTTAATTTGTGCTGCAGCAGTACTTTTTTTACAGTCAGCGAAGAACTTGAGCTTTTTTTCACTGTTTACTCTTAAAATGAATAGGCGAGAAATACATTACTGTCACTCTGCGTTTTTACCAAACAACTCTGAACAAAGCGCGGTGTTGTTGGTTCAGAATTAAAGGCGGCGCCCTCGCGTTCTCGCGCGCTGCCCCGGTAGTTCTACTTCCTTGCCTGGCTGCCGTTATTCGTTTCCGCGGGGAGAGGGAATGGCGCGGCTCCAGAGACTTAACGGTAATGAATCTGTGAGGTGTCATCTCTCCCTCCTCCCATCTCCCCACCAGCTCCAAGTGCTACGCCACTCCTGATTAACACTGCCCTCCCCTCGGCGAAAACCAGCAGACAGGAACAAACTGATTACTGCCCATCTTCGGGGATATAAGACACTGAACAGGAGGATTAAATTAATATATTAGCGGCGCCGCTCCCATACATCGGTCTCAATAACAATTCCTCAGTTTTCTAAAAGGAGCGCGGCATATTTTATCTTTAGTCGGCGAGTAAATAAATTAATAAATAAGGAACCGACCGTCTCCCCAGGTGCGGTATCTGTCATCGACGATAGGCGAAGAGGAGACGGGGCCTTTGAAGTTTTTCGACATAAAAGCGCAAATAACACAAACGCATCCTTTCAGCAACTCACAGAAAATTAGGAGCCATCCAAGAAAAGGAGCGGGGTGCTGGTCTTCGCAGCCACACCTAATCACACTGACTGCTCTTCTGGGAACGCCCGAGCAGAGGGGAAAGAGCGGGAAGTCTTTAATCTGCCACACACAGTTTTCTGCATTTTTTTGTTTGTAATTATCAGGGCAAAACAAGCAAACAAGAGCAAAAGTTTGAGAGCTTAAAATAACTGGAACTTTGAGGAGGGCTCGCATACGTGTAGCCTGCACTACAGCGTGGGCAGCGAACCCTTCTTTCCTATAGTGAGATTACGCCAGACTCCCACAGAATCATGACACTCCTGCACAGGAAATTACATCACAGTCCTACTCATCCACAATAACATCTGGCTACATTTGAGTGCGCACTTCAGAATGAATTTCTTCATTCCTCGTTGAAACTTCATGTCCACGCAGGAATCTGGAGATTTACTTGTTCGTAAAAAAGGCAAACTGTTGGTCCAAACGAAATCGGCCTCAGAAGTAATGATATTCCAATGATGGCCAGTTTCTTTATAAATAAATAATCTTTAAATATTATAGTGAAATAGCCAATCCTGTCAGGCGCAGTCCAAAGAGAATGAATCAACAGCCCTGATCCTGTATTTGAGCTTCACCTGACATTTGTGAAGGTTAGGGATTTTAACTGCCTGTCCGTGTCAATCATCCTGTTCAAAGGTCACCATGCGTCTTTTTTTCTTAATTAGCCACTCAGATGTCCGCGGGATACCAGCAAGCTGAGCCGTGCCCTCTCTCAAATAATAATTTAAACTCCGTAAAGCTTCAGTAAATAAATGTAGCTCTGTTTTTCCGCCGTTCTCGTTTCCACAGAATATACTTGTACAACCGAGAACACGGGCGAGTAAAGATCTCACTGGAGGGCACCATAAATGTAGGCTGAACATTTTTTTTTTTTACGGTGGATGATCTTATTTTCAGATTTCTATATTATGCTCTCAATTTACAGTAACATGAGGCACTTTGACTTCTTATTCAACTCGGTGTTTCCTCCTGGTTTCACCTACTGAGGGGGAAAGAAAAAAAAAAAAAAAACTCAAACTGAAACAACAACAAGCCTCTTCCCGTTGGGCGCGCTGGAGCACGGTCCTGCGCTGAACAATAGCATTCCAGGGGCGGCTAATGGTCCTGTCGGGCATGCCCCAAACAGGATGGTGTGTGGGGCCGCTCCGGGGCCCCAAAGTGGGCCGCAGATCCTTCTGAGGTATGAAATAATAATAACACTGGCTTCCTCCAGGCACGGAGAGGTGGAAAAATACAGGAGCCTCTCCATTGTCACCAGCGTTGGGAGGGCTCCCTGAATGCCCAGGACTTAATGGGGGGCCCGGACAATAGGGTCGGACTAAAAAGGCTTCCTCATGAAAGTTTTATTAGCAGCTTTGTCTCTGTGCGCGTCGGAGTGCACGCGCATGTGAGGCGGGTTGGGGCGAGGCGGCGTGGGGGGGGGAGTTAGCGAGCTGGCACTTCCCTTTCCCCGTTTCCCCAAACCGCCCCGCTCGTTACCCGCGGAGAGTCCGCGCCCGGAACGCAGGTGTGCCCGCCTCCCACGGGCCGGCTCCCCCGGACGCGGGCTGCTGGAGGCACTCCGGCTGAATTAACACCGAATCGGAGCGCTGCACTTAACCAATCGGGATGCACTTAAGGGACGCCCCAGCCTGAGCCGCGACCCGGCGCGGGGAGGGAGGAGCGGTCCGGGGCCGGGCCGCAGGGGCGCTGGGACGTGTCATATACCGGAAAAGCCATCATCCCGACTCGGCATACCGGAACAGCACCGGCTCCCGGGGCCCAACGGAACCTTTAAAAACCCTAATAAAGTGCTCCGCGCTTCTCTGTGGCCGGGGCGGAAATGGCTTTCCATCCCCTTTATCAGTCTAAGTGACAGCTTTCCAGTTGTTATTGACAACAACAATGGCATCCCCCCCTCCCCCCCCAGGCCCCACCCCCTCAGCCCCCCTCACCCCCCCACCCCTCACACGCAGCAGATGGACTCCCTCTTAATGCCCGTGCCAATCTTCACACCGCAGAAGAAGCAGGAGAGAGCGAGCAGGCGGAAGAGCTGTAGATTATGACTGGGGAGATCAAGCGGGGAAAGAGCTCCTTAATGTTGTTTTGGTTTTTTTTTTTGTTTTTTTTAAATCTCCTCGCCGCGGTAACACACCCGCCACGCATTTCGTTTCCACCAAGCGGCGCAGACGGCAGGTCCTACGATTAAAGCGAGAACGTCCCCTCCTGTTCTCCCTCGTTCTGTGTGACGGACGCCTGCTTTGACAGACTCCCTGCGCTCGCTGGGACGTGGGCCTTACGTAGGACGCCCGAGGCCCTCCACACGTCCCCCCCCCCCCCCCCCGTTATGCTGACAGCCCAAAGCGTGGCGGTACACACGCCGCTGTGACGTTCGAGCGCCGCGTTTGGCCGCGGGCCTGAGAAATGACAGCGGTGACAGTTGTTTATCGGACGGCTTATCCACTTACCCGCCGCCGGACCGCGGGCTCAGCCGCCCGTCATGCGCCGCGTTATACGCCGCTGACTCGGATGAACATCAGCGCCAGGCCGGGCTCTCCAGGAGAAGCGACAGCCGAACGCAGAGCACGGGGGCCGAGACCGCAGACGAGGTTTCACGTTTTTCCCGCCCAAAAGCGCGTCGCCTCGAAAAAGCGGCTTCCTCCGTCCGGCCTTCGCCCCCGAGCCTCGGCACGGGTGCAGCTCTGTGTGGGCAGTGATCCGGTTTTGTCCTGCATGTGCGTGTGAGTCGGCTGTACACAGGATTAGGCTGCCATTGTAGCAACGTCATTTTTATTTTTTTTAAGGCAATCATGCTCTGGCACCGCGCACAGGGGCACGGCCCTTCACTCTCAAGCTCTGCATGTAATATTAAACATGCGCTCGGGTTCCAGGGCAGAAATGCGGTCCATTACACCATCCTAATGCAACGCAATAAAAATGACAAGGAACGAAAACAATTACGGGAAGGCACCTATCGAGGAGTGCGGTTCGAATCAGAATCCTGAATTATTTAAATAAAGGAGCCCTCTGATTGAGGGTGTCATTTCCTCCTTAAGAAACAGGCAGAAGAAAGCAGTGAGACCTGTATAAATATTCTGTTCTTGAGACATAAATAATCATTAACACTTTTATCTTATTGTCCTTGACCTTTATATAATCCAGATGTTTCTTTCATGTCAATTAATTTCTTGTAGCCTACTTTTCCACAATAAGGTAACGCACTTGTCGATGCATCAAATATAAATCCATAACACAAAATAGCCAACTGCACATGAACTTAACTCACACAAAACTAGCGGAAGGGTAGCGCACAAAAGGAAGAGAGAGGGTGCGTGGGAAAAAAATAATAATTACAGAGACATCTCTGCTCAGTTTCCCTGGTTAATCCGGCATGTAGCAAATTGATCGGCACGGTTGATATCTGCATGAAATCGGGCCGTTGAGTTACAGTATGGAGGTCTGACCCCAATAAGCCCCCGTAATGAATTCCAGCATTATGCAGCTGCGGCCTGCTGCCGCACATTCCGGATCGGGGGGCCCGCGTTGGGGGGGGGGCTCGCGTTGGGGGGAAGCTCATTACAGTAAAGTGTCTGCTTCACTTGGCAAAGCACGCAGGCATCTCTCAGCCCGCGCCTACGCCGTCCCGCGGTCCCCACGGTAACTTCCGTCCCTCCCCAGCCCTGAGTCGTCTCCCCGCAGATGTACCTGAGCTCAGCGCGCAGTCACTCATCTCCGAAGGGCGCGTGCGTGCCCAACGTCCCTCCCTCTGACTCGGTAACAACACCAGCAGAGTGTTTGATTCCGATGATTAAAGCCTTTTCCTGTTTAATCATCGGAAGAAGAACATTTTGTATTTCAATCATTTGGGAAAAAATATATATAAAAGTGACATGAGCAGAGCCAGTAAAATTGGGGCCAGAAAGTTAATATAAAACTGAAGACAACGCTTTTGGGTATGCTGTGAACTCCTGAAAACATGACGTCTTTTACAACAGGGCTCAAAGTCCAGGGTTGAGAGTCCCTGTTGATAACGTGTTAAAGTGCCCACCAAGAACAGCACATTAAATCCACTCATATCGACACACTCAGCCCAGGATAATAGTCTGGAGCACATACTTCTGTACTTTCACAATTCTAAACCCCCCAAGGCATGCCCGTTTTATTGTAACACTTTCATAACAAACAAAGGACTTGTTACACACGTGTGTGTAATGCTCAGCGTCGCAAAGCGTTTCCTGCATGTAACTTAGAAAATTTGGCTGGAAAATTAAAAAGATAATTTAGTAACACGAGAGCACTTCCTGTGGGGTGCTGGGAGCAGTGCAGTCATCAAAGCAGCGCTGCACGCGAGCGTTAGCCTGGGGCTAGCATGCGGTCTCCGCCATGTTAATTCACTTACCGCCGAACGCCACCGCAAGCTGAATGATAACAAATCATAATTACCCGGGGAAAAAAATTAAAATTAAAGAGAGTACTTTTTTAACGGAATATTAAAAAGAAAACATCTGAGAGATTAAAATATTGATCAGGTGGGCAGTCGTGAAAGGGGACAGTCTTAAAGCAAGCTGCTTCATTAGAGGGCCAGACCAGCAAAGAAAAAACAAGTTATCCAGATGCCGAGGTGATTGTTTTGTTAGGTGTGTAATTTATTTTTTTAGGTTTCCACTTGCATGCAAATTTCACACGCTAGACCTCCCTCACATCCAGGTCCAAGTCCTAAGAGTCACAGGTTAATGTTGATTTATGCAGACTTTCTCCTGTGAAGTTAAAAAGGACTTTATGTCGAACCGTAGGCTCCACAAATTAGGGACCGCAGAGACACTCTCGGTTATGGGTCTTTAACCAGGTAAGACAAGCAAAACGCGACAGGAATACATCTAAAGATTAGAACTGGAAAAGACAGGAAAACCATACAAATGATATTCATACACAAACGCACACACACACACACAAACATTTAAATACGACCAGGCACTGTATAAATGATCTTCATCCAAATAATCTGGAATGTGTATTTTTAAATTTAGGTTTTATGAGAACATCAAGCAATATAAATTCTGTGCTCCTCATACCTCCGAAGAAAAAAATTTAAAAAACAATACTGAAACTTGATTATTTTGTAACACTAAGAAAATTAACCCTGTTTATTTGGATTGTAACCGTTTTCAATTGATGATTCCATTTCCTCTCCATGTTCTTATTTTCTAAATTCTTTTTTGGTTTTATTGTACCTCAGCACCATTGCACCATTCCACCCTCAATGTGTCACTGAGAATGTTAAATAAATAAATACATCTTTTAAACGGAAAAAGAAAAAATTAAGACAATTTAGACAGAAATTATTAACATTAGAAAACCCTTTTCATTTAAAAAGATACATTTTATCTAACCATTTTTATCGTCGATATTACCTCAGGTGGAGACGGCCTGAGAGGTGGACCTCATTCACAAAAAAATGGGCGGAGAGGAAGAATTGCGCATTATGCTCGTCAAAAATAACCCGATATGAAATGTACAAACACGTCGGCATGAAGGAGGCTCGCTGCCACCGCGCCTGCTTCTGGAGGTCAGATGTCAGAGCGGCAGTGATGGGCTCATTCCACACCATTCCAGGGAAGCTGCTTATGGAAATGGGGGTTAAACAGGCTCTCTCTCGCGCTCGCCGATGGCGTATCTGTGAAGTGCCGACGCCCGCTGCCAAGCTGTGTATATCAGAGAGGGCCACCATTTATCCTAATCACGGACCTGACATGACATGCTGTTGGTTGCCCCGCATTAAATATTTATGTCAGTCCTGGCGTCTGCTTGATGGCTGTCAGGCTTTGACAAGTCTCTCTCAGACTGTGTCCATCGCCCGCCATTAAAATTCAGAACTGAGGAAAAAAACATGGAAGAGGCTTCGACACTGAAGATCAGTGAGCACACAGCAGTCTCCTGGAAACGCATTGTGTTTTATTTTATATTAAACACCCAACAAAAGCCAAATAACTACAACTCCGATTCACTGGCGATTCTCCTACTTATCTTTTCAGGACACCAGCGCAGTTTCTGAAGATAATTCTTCACACTCATCACAAAAAATAAAAAATAAAAATAATAATTTTTTTTTTTTTTTTAAAAGCCTGATAGATCCTGTGGTTTGGAACCGCTCAAGAAAGCAGACATTTCTCTTCTCTGTGGTCCTGAGGAGGCAGATTGGGAAGACAAGGGGGGGGGGGGGGGGTAAGGCACCTGTGTTTTACAGTCAAATAGCTTGCAAGGATGATGGGGTCAGAGTATTCTAATGAGCTGAGGAACACCCAGTTTGGGACCTGGGTGCGAGGCGGCAGGAGCTGGCCCATCGAGCGGCGCGCGGCGAGCATCGAGCCCCCCCCCCCCCCAACCCCCGGTACCCCCCCGGTACCCCCCCGTGTCCACGCTCAGGGGGTTAAAGAGATTAATCAATGTCAGTGTCTCGTCTTCTGAAGGCAATATGGAACAGACTGTCTGGCGATGCCCAACAGAACATCAGTTTGCTACGTCGCGCGGCCCCCAGCCGCTTGTCAAGTGAGTTGCCAGAAACTGCCTTCTGGACGCCGCCCGGCTCCTTCCTGCTTGACCTATTATTTGATATTTGACCACTCGGTTGCAAGACACTTGCTCTTTCGGGCTGAAATGTCACTGCGGCGTCTTGTCAGCTCCCAGACACCTCTGCCTGACAAGCCATTTTACCCGCGTGTGCTACAAGGCGGAAAATACAGGGCAATGGCTTTGATGTGGAGACTGTCAAACACGGGAGTCACTCTGGGCGTAGCCGAGGCGAAGGGCGCCCCCCCCCCCCTCGAACTGGGGGGTGGGGGGGGGGGGGGACGGTGAGGATGCAGGTTGTGAAATGGGAAAGAAGAGCGCGTTTAAGGTTTATGAACAATAATCGCGATCGCAGGGAGAGAGAGAGCACCTGATATTAGGGACGGAGCAAGAGTCGCTTCATCGCACTGACATTGGGGGGGCGAGGGGGGGCTCGTCCGGGATTCTCCGCACACACCAGGAACCCAGCGGCACTCCCCGGGTCCCCGCTGACCCCCGAGCGCACGTCCCCGCTCGCCGCCTCCTCCTCCTCCTCCTCCTCCTCCTCCTCCTCCTCCTCCTCCTCCTCCTCGCCTTCCTGCCGAACGCTCCCTTCCTTCCTCTTTACCGCACGAGAAGAAAAAAAAAAAAAACTAAACAAAAACAACAAAGGCTTGCGCTACGCCGCGCGCGTGCGGCTCAGCGCAGGAATAATCCGCTCAGACGGTCACGTCTCCGCCAGCGCGGCGGCCGACCTTCTCACTCCGCCCGAGAGTGACGCCGGGAGGGGAAGCAGTCACATCATTTCTGTTTTGCGCAACCTGTTCAAAGTTTGCAACTAAATGCTTGTCTTCAGCCGGGCTGACAAGAGAGAAGTGGGCGCTCAGCGAAGCATGGCCAGGCTGCCATGTGATGACAGGAATCATTGGCATACATTTGGAATAGACTGCGCGATCCTATTAAAGTGCCACAGTCCTGCTTTCAAACAGACAAGTATGAAACAACTTTGATAGATAGAGACTAAAATGGCTTATTGATTTTTTTTCCCTCTTCCCCTTTTTTAAGGGCAGGGGAAAATTACCTAAAACGAGTCACTTTTAAACAAGAGACAAAAGGACTGTATAACAGACACACTTTTTTAATCCTTTCTTTTCTCATTTTTGTTAATCACATTGCAAAGGGAGAAAAGGAAGCACAGCATTAACCATCAGAAATAATAAATACAATAAATGTGTGGTTCAGATTAATCTGGACAAATACCAAGCAAAATAAAACGTGTAAAGGCATTCTCTCATTAAAAATAATCTACTTCACACCATAAATCACACGTAAGTTCGCAGATGGTTTATTTAGTAAGTTCCAGCCCTGGGTCAAATACGTATTTGTTTTGGATTCAAATACTTTTCTGTGCTCTATTGATCGTGCCTGGTGTAATTGAGCCTGCCAATATGACCAGAAGGCGGGGGTTTGCACTTTTTGAGAGTATTTCATTGGTTCCAATACACCAGACAAGATCAGTAAAGTGTAGAAAATATTTGGAAAAAAAAAAAACACGCATTTGACCCAGGTCTGGTAAGTGTGCAGATGGTTTATTTGGAAGACCAGAACGTCCCAGAAGAATAGGGGCTCCTCACAGAGTCCCGCGGCTCACGGGAGGTCTTCAGGGACCCCGAGAGGGAGGAGCCAGGCCGCTGGGACTCCGCCCACTGGGACCGAGCGTGTCTGGGGCTCTGTCTGAGAGGGACGTCTGACTCCGCCTGGAGCAACTCCAAGTCCAGCGCCCTCTGTGGTGCGCGAGGGGACTGCGGGGACAGAGGGGGTTCAGGCACCTAAGACACAAGAGGGAGAAGCATTTTCAGAGTGACAACCTGGGTTCATAGGGGGGGGGGGGGGGGTTCGACGGCCCTCGCTGCAGAGGAGTTTCAACACGGACGCTACACGGCGCCTTATAGGTGTCGTTTGTCCAGCTCTGAACGCTTTCCAGACGCGTGCGCAGTTCCTGTCCCGTCCACGCACGCTTTATTTGACTCCATCAGCTCAGCTGCTCGTTTTCATAAACGTCACAATTAGCCACTCGGTCGTGTAATTAGCCGCTTGGCCGTGCCGCCAGGGCCTACAGGGACATGTGGGAGACAGCGACTGGAACGCGAGTTTAACTCCCGGTGGCTGATGGGATGCAGGCAGACTGGAGGCTCTGAGGGGAACACACACACACACTGCTCAGTTATCTGGCACGCGTCAGACGACACCGAGCGAACCGCTCTCAGCGTTAGCTCAAACACAGCTAGCGTACTGCGCTGCTGCTGCTGCTGCACACGGTTGGACACAATTAGCTCTGAACGTGCGTGCGTATCGCACACGATGTTAATTGCCAATGCAAACCAAACGCACTCATTTCTGCATATTTCATATTTTCACTGGCATCTCGCCGACTGTACATTTGGTGGTCACATGTGCCTTTGTTCCATAATGCTTACAGTACGTTACACACACACAGGACGAAAAGAGATCTGCAGGAGCTCTTAAACAACACAGGGGAAAAAATTAATTAACAATAATAAATACCAACATAGTGAGCACACCACCTATTGCATACTCTCCCCATTACTCAGCCACACTGAAAATACACACGTGCAGAATTACCGTGCAGTGACTTAAAAGTGCCCCTCACACCCCTAATACAAACATCAACATAAAAGGACTGCATGCAATTTAGCTAATTATGGTGTAATAAACTTTTTAAAAACTCAGTTTTTCCTTCTTTTCTTTTTTCTTTTACTGAATGACCCATGGAATCTCTCCATGATTAATCACCGCAGTCCCGTGCGCCCAATGAGACGAGATGCAGATTGTCAGGGTGTGGTACCTCACACGGGCCGGGGCTGTCGACAAGCCTGTAAGAGCAGCCCGTGGCGTGTAGGACACCCTGGAGCAGAGGGGCGAGCAGAGGGGCGAGCGGGAGGCCGTTAGGATCGGGAGGAGGAGGAGGAGGAGGAGGAGAAGGAGGAGGGGGAGGATCTGGCGGAGGCGCACGCACGCCCGCGCGCTCCTGAGGCTCCTCCGAGCGGCGCCGCGGCTAGCCCCCGGGCCGGTGACAGGTCTCTGTCTCTCAGCCACACTCGAGTGGGCCCCGCTGACACGCGGCTGTCAGACCGGCAGCCCAGCACCGCCGCCTAACATGCTCTACAGCTTCACCCAATTAGCCCGCCTCCACTTGACACCGCAGCAAAGAGCTTCATAATAGGTGGTCAAGGTGCGCGGCGTCTAGCGGGCCTGGGATACCGCCAGCGCTGGAGACGGCTCGGATACCTCCGCCTCACGCCTTCTGTGCGTTCAGTATGAGCCCCTCTCACCGCGGCCTATGCCGTCCGTCCGTCCGCCCGTCCTGTGTCGGGGGTGGCAGCAGTACCGGCGGACAGGAGCCTGAAACCGGACAGGGCGGGTATGCAAAGCGGCCCGCTCTTCAGCCGAACGTCGCTCCAGCGATACAGATGTGTCTATTCATCCAGCCCTTTCAGGAGGGTCCACACATTAAACATCCAGGTGGCACAGGCCTGATCCCCTGCAGGGGGGGGGGGGGGCGGATCAATCCCCGAAAAAAAGAGAAAAAAAAAAAAAAAAAAAAACCGCGTGGGAGCGCTTCCCCTACGGATCAGCGCCCAGGCTCAATTTACTCCCGCGCGTCTCCTCTCCCTCCTGTCTCTCCTAACGCGAGCGCCAGCTTTAAAACACAGCCCTTAACAGGCCTGCGGGAGGGCTGCTCCGCCATCGATCAAGCTGAAGGCCCAGGTGTCATTCTGCCCGGCCCGCGAGCCGCCCGGAGACGCCGGCACCGCGGGCCGGCCGCGCCCCTCCGCCCGCCAGACGCACAATTACACACAGAGCAGCCTGGTCGCATTATTCAGGCCCGACCGGGGCACCTGCTCGGGTAGCGCTCTGACTGACAGGGCACAGAATACAGGCTAATTATCTCAAAAGAAGCTTGAACTTTTCTGCACCACCAGCAGGGAACACGGTAGCACGATACCTACAGGATACAGATGAAAAATTATTTATTCACATTTTTTTTCCCGCCACATAAAGGAAAAATATGGAAGTTCTTTTTTTGAACACTGGACCATATGAACAAGGTATTTTACAGTCCTTTTTCCAGAAATCCTGCTTTTAATGCATCGCAATTAAACCGGTTTCTTAATGACCATTACAATGGCACAGCGTAGGACAATGTGCAGACATTTCAAACAGCTCTAGAAACTGGAAATGTACAATTTAATCATGTCCTTTCAAAATGTGAAAAGCAGCACGTATTAATATGCAATTACAAAGTCCAAGACGTACAATACTCAAATGTCCAAAACATTCATATTCACAGGCATCCAACTCTCCAGGATTTGATCTTGGTATTGACCACATTCCCATGTAAAACAACCTAAATGGGACAGCTAAGAGCATGAGAGGGCAACACACGGTTCACATCACATGACGTTTGAATGCCAGGAGGAAACCTGTACGTATGGAAGGCTTGGCTGAGGCCCAGTCTTGGCACTAAAACATAATACCTCCACCAGATTCATCTCACCTCTGACCGACCCAACTCCACTCCCTTGGTACAGGCTGTATTTTATTTGGTCAATATTGCATCTTCCCCAAGTGAAACGTAAAACGACCCAGAACAGCCACTCTGTGACCCTGACCCTTCTGATCCAAAGTCAGAATCTCCTTTGATAAACACATTCTCTGTTTGGTTGCGTTGGCTACCAAGGTGGGATTGGTGGGGTAGCTAGCTACATGAGAAAGAGACAAAGTTCAACACAGACAACACAGACACTGCAGATGAAGCAGTATGCCCGAAACAGGCTTTTCGCTTTACACAGGTGAATTAACTGCAAGGGAAGTTTGCTTCAACAGATTTTACTTATTTATGCCACAGATTTTTTCAAGTTTCAGCGATAATTATAGCAAGCACTGAGCAAAGCGCTGTGGTCTGCCGGCGAGGGGAATGACGATGGGAGGAGTGATCTGTGATGGATTCGTTTGGACTGACAGGCTGCTAATAATACACACAGCATAAAAGTGTCTGCAGAACTATTTAAATTGATATTAAGTACAATAATGTCTTCATCTTAAGTATGAAGTCCGTGGATAAGCCAAAGAAAATAAGCAACAGAATAAAAGCAGCGCGTAAGTCAATTTAGAACCGGGGGGTGAAGTCTGGGAAATCAATGAGCTGTACAGGAACGTCTAACGTAACACTCAGGTATAACCTGGCAACACATTTCACAGAATTTTAAACAGGACCATATTTAGGGCCAAAGACCAGGCAATCAAACAGAAAAACGTATTACACTGTTAAAGAAATGCCAGGCTGCAGAGACTCTTAGAGGCCTTTTGGGTTTGCTTTCAGGCCAGTTAAATATTTGTCTGTCATTTTGCGTAATTCCTCTAAGAGCGAAAATTTTAAAAATAAATAAAAACATTGCAGACAGCCCAGCAAATATTTAGATGTGTATTACACAGTGTTTCAGACACTGACAGAAAGAACATGTATATTTAAGGGGCCAGCAACAAAGGATGTGTTCTTTTTTTATTTTTGCCTTTTCTGTGCGATCGATCCCATTGCACAATATGGTGTAAGTATGAATACGTGGCACAGGCCGGATTAAAGAGGCTTACGCCGCTGCAGCTCCCCCAGGTCTCCGCAGAGCGAGGAATTAGTCCGATAAATTAGGAATAAGAGGCCCGGCCACGGACGAGGGCGGCTTTAGCGCTCCTGCACATTTTGGGGGAGGAGCAGAAGCGGGAGGCGCGTTTTCAGGGCTTTGAGGAGGAGGAGGGCTCTCTCCCCATCGCTCCAGAGGAGCCGGCTGCTCTCTCCCCATCGCTCCAGACGAGCCGGCTGCTCTCTCCCCATCGCTCCAGACGAGCCGGCTGCTCTCTCCCCATCGCTCCAGACGAGCCGGCTGCTCTCTCCCCATCGCTCCAGAGGAGCCGGCTGCTCTCGCTCTTCTATCGCGGCTAAGCGTGCCGCGCTCCCGCCGCCGCGGAGCCTGTGTCTGCGCCGCTCGGCGAGGGTTCGGGTCTGAGGGTTCGGGTCTGAGCGGGCATCGAGCGCTGGGCCGGGCTTGGGAAGCTAACGGCTACGCGCTGGCGACGCTACGGCGCGGCGGGGCTGTCCACTGATTGGCCGACGCCACCTAACTGCGCACCGCAGAATACATTGTGAAATGAGCACCGCTTTCAAAGAAAGGAATTCACGAGAAGGGAATGTAAAGGAACGCTGAATTAGCCAGCAGTTCATTAGCCTGTGATGGGACAGCAATTGCCTCATGTTATAATGTGGATAAGAAAGCATGTGCACGCACACACATACACACAGAAGATCAGAAACAAGTACTTGGCTTATTCCATTTGCACATCTATTTTCAGGTACATTATACTCCAAAATGACACGCAGCATTACTACTCTCCAAATGCATGTCAACTGCACGTCATGTCAGCTGAATGTAGAATGAGCAGAAGTGACCCTTAAAATCTTATTCCTGCAGGTATACGCAGGTGAAGAGGAGTGTGAAGATACAGAAAGAACATTAAAAATGAGGAACAGGCTGCCACACTCCAACGCCAGGCAGTCTGGTTACATTTACTCGTCACTCTAATTCTGTTCTGCTTCACTTCACCGCCGAACCAAACCCTCTCCCAGACTTAAGCGCTCAAGGACAAGTATTTTCAGACGGACAAAAAAAAGCTCTGCATTTCCACCAGGGTAATTTGTGGCCTAGACCTTTAACCCTCTGAAGGGCAGGTTTTCAGAATGCTTTTCTCAGAGCTCTAAAGCAGTGTTCTAGAACCCCACTGCTTTCAGTCACCGGCAGTGACTGTGACATCATCAGCATTAGAATGTTCAGTTAAGGTCTGTGACATCACACCGTAACAGGTTAAAGGTGACACAGTAAGGAGAGTGCAGTATAATAAGAGGTATAATGTTCAGCTGCACATCTGCAGGGTTAATGAGAAACGCACACTGCAGCGGATCATTTCTACACAGCACTTTAATTAAACCTCTGACACACCGTGAAATACAGCTTCTGAGCACGTGCAGTAAATAAGAAGGCAAAAAGCAGTAAAATGTTCGCATTTGGAACAGAAACTGACAGAAATAATCCCCGACAGTTTGAGAAAAAGAGGGAACGGAATGGGCTTAGAGTGAAAAAAAGAAAATGACAAATCGGCGGACTTCAGTTCTTCCTGTCACCAAGCAACGTCTCTGTTCAAAAATAATGCTGACCCAAAGAAACAGTAGAAGACTCTCCAAATCTTACCCCTCCCACCCACCCCCCCTCCCAATATTCCAGAGTATTCCAAACGAAACATATATAAATCAGCCCTGTTTGCATCGCAGACCTCGGCCTGAAACCAGCCCAGACCGCAGCCCCAGAGAACACCGGTACATTCACTGTGAGCGTGCAATCGGGGGCACTGGGCAGACTGACCGGCCAATCAGCAGAGAGCCCGCCTCTTTCAGGTACACATTTAAACCCCGCCCTTCCTCAGCTACAGATCAACTTAGGGCTCAACCTAGTTTAGATGCTTACGGGTACCCAGCCATGTTGAGGACTCAAATTTCACAGGATGATTACGTTTTTCCCCCTTCTTAAAAATGAACACTAAGGTAGCGAAACAAATGCGTAGGCCTGAACGTCCAATAAACAGAGGCAAAACCAACGCAGGGTTAATCTCAACATTCACACAGAACACCCAAAACCTTACTCACTCCCACCGCTAACAGCTCACAGAAGCCTTACTCACTCCCACCGCTAACAGCTCACAGAAGTCTTACTCACTCCCACCGCTAACAGCTCACAGAAGTCTTACTCACTCCCACCGCTAACAGCTCACAGAAGTCTTACTCACTCCCACCGCTAACAGCTCACAGAAGTCTTACTCACTCCCACCGCTAACAGCTCACAGAAGTCTTACTCACTCCCACCGCTAACAGCTCACAGAAGTCTTACTCACTCCCACCGCTAACAGCTCACAGAAGCCTTACTCACTCCCACCGCTAACAGCTCACAGAAGTCTTACTCACTCCCACCACTAACAGCTCACAGAAGTCTTACTCACTCCCACCGCTAACAGCTCACAGAAGTCTTACTCACTCCCACCGCTAACAGCTCACAGAAGTCTTACTCACTCCCACCACTAACAGCTCACAGAAGTCTTACTCACTCCCACCGCTAACAGCTCACAGAAGTCTTACTCACTCCCACCGCTAACAGCTCACAGAAGTCTTACTCACTCCCACCGCTAACAGATCACAGAAGCCTTACTCACTCCCACCGCTAACAGCTCACAGAAGCCTTACTCACTCCCACCGCTAACAGCTCACAGAAACCTTACTCACTCCCACCGCTAACAGCTCACAGAAGCCTTACTCACTCCCACCGCTAACAGCTCACAGAAGCCTTACTCACTCCCACCGCTAACAGCTCACAGAAGTCTTACTCACTCCCACTGCTAACAGCTCACAGAAACCTTACTCACTCCCACCGCTAACAGCTCACAGAAGCCTTACTCACTCCCACCGCTAACAGCTCACAGAAGCCTTACTCACTCCCACCGCTAACAGCTCACAGAAGTCTTACTCACTCCCACCGCTAACAGCTCACAGAAGTCTTACTCACTCCCACCGCTAACAGCTCACAGAAGTCTTACTCACTCCCACCGCTAACAGCTCACAGAAGCCTTACTCACTCCCACCGCTAACAGCTCACAGAAGTCTTACTCACTCCCACCGCTAACAGCTCACAGAAGCCTTACTCACTCCCACCGCTAACAGCTCACAGAAGCCTTACTCACTCCCACCGCTAACAGCTCACAGAAGTCTTACTCACTCCCACCGTTAACAGCTCACAGAAGCCTTACTCACTCCCACCGCTAACAGCTCACAGAAGCCTTACTCACTCCCGCTGCTAACAGCTCACAGAAGTCTTACTCACTCCCACCGCTAACAGCTCACAGAAGCCTTACTCACTCCCACCACTAACAGCTCACAGAAGTCTTACTCACTCCCACCACTAACAGCTCACAGAAGCCTTACTCACTCCCACCGCTAACAGCTCACAGAAGCCTTACTCACTCCCACCACTAACAGCTCACAGAAGTCTTACTCACTCCCACCGCTAACAGCTCACAGAAGTCTTACTCACTCCCACCGCTAACAGCTCACAGAAGTCTTACTCACTCCCACCGCTAACAGCTCACAGAAGTCTTACTCACTCCCACCACTAGCAGCTCACAGAAGTCTTACTCACTCCCACCGCTAACAGCTCACAGAAGTCTTACTCACTCCCACCGCTAACAGCTCACAGAAGTCTTACTCACTCCCACCGCTAACAGCTCACAGAAGTCTTACTCACTCCCACCGCTAACAGCTCACAGAAGCCTTACTCACTCCCACCGCTAACAGCTCACAGAAGTCTTACTCACTCCCACCGCTAACAGCTCACAGAAGCCTTACTCACTCCCACCGCTAACAGCTCACAGAAGTCTTACTCACTCCCACCGCTAACAGCTCACAGAAGCCTTACTCACTCCCACCGCTAACAGCTCACAGAAGCCTTACTCACTCCCACCGCTAACAGCTCACAGAAGTCTTACTCACTCCCACCGCTAACAGCTCACAGAAGCCTTACTCACTCCCACCGCTAACAGCTCACAGAAGCCTTACTCACTCCCGCTGCTAACAGCTCACAGAAGCCTTACTCACTCCCACCGCTAACAGCTCACAGAAGTCTTACTCACTCCCACCGCTAACAGCTCACAGAAGCCTTACTCACTCCCACCGCTAACAGCTCACAGAAGTCTTACTCACTCCCACCGCTAACAGCTCACAGAAGTCTTACTCACTCCCACCACTAACAGCTCACAGAAGTCTTACTCACTCCCACCGCTAACAGCTCACAGAAGCCTTACTCACTCCCACCACTAACAGCTCACAGAAGTCTTACTCACTCCCACCACTAACAGCTCACAGAAGCCTTACTCACTCCCACCACTAACAGCTCACAGAAGTCTTACTCACTCCCACCGCTAACAGCTCACAGAGCGCAGGACACACACACACAGCACTCACTGCCAGGAGCGCTAAAAAAGAACGGGGACTTAACCAAAATAAAGGCGATGAGAAGTGGAACGCTGGGGTCTGCTAATTTTACGATGGCGGCTAAGTCCCGTTATGGAGACGCTGGGCTTTGCTCGGCCTGATGGGATAGCGTCTGTAATGGTTTTAGATCCTCCCCCTGTGGTTCGCTGTGGATATACGCTGCATCGCTGCGTCTGGGGGCGGCAGTTTATGTCTTATGGCTGCAGCAGCTCCAGGTTTACGGGCGTGATGAATGCAGGAGGAATATTATATTTCACAGTGCGGAGGACAGCTTTGCTGCTCCCAAAACGCTGGGTTTTTTTCTCCTCTTGAATGAGCCATGTTAAGTCGTTGCGATGACTGTTGTTCCCGGTGAAGTTGGGTGTGTTTGACGGGATTGCACTGGAGACACGAGCAGACGCCTTCCGGCCGTACGGCGGGCTGGGGAGGGAGACGACACGGGGGTGGGGGGGGTTGGGGAGTGGGGGGGTCGGGAGCCGTGGCCTGATCACGAGCATGGTCCCCATCTTTCCCCTGGAGCTTGTCAACAAGAATTTAATGTGAGTTCTAAAGTTTTAACATGGCGGGGGGGAATCAGACAGAAATCGCTTCATGTGCGCTATGGAAATGTGCTGAATACTGAACGTGTTCTACCGAGCAGAGGATCCCTACGATATGTGAAAGGCGAAGATCTGAGATCCATCCAGATCGTTTACTCAGGACGCGCGTGCGAATCGAAAGGGAAACATTCTGCGTGGATGGCGTGCGTTTCCTCCTGCGGTGCAGTCAGTGGGGATATACACGGGTGGGGTGTGAGCTGGAAAACCTGTCAGATGTCATCAAGCTCCGTACCACAACCTCAGAGGGGCAACAAAAAAGGAGAAAAAACGAACACAGAAAATATCATCAGTTATTCAAAAACGCAGAGAGCAGCACTTCCACTGCTGTTTCTGAGATCCAGGTGGAGTGTCGGTCAAAGGCTGATTTTATAGTGTCAGAACTCTGTGCAAAAGGCACAGAAGAATTTTCAGCCAAGCTGAAATAACAATCCTGTCACCTCTAAGTGCGTTACTGCTCTCAAAATATACCTTATGAATGTGAGAACGTTTATGCAGTCTAAGCTACGGAATGATATTCCTCACCCAGTTCAAAGGCCTGGAAAAACCACTTGGTCACAAGGTGACGTTCCACGCTTGATTTATTAACCCGAATCGCCTAATTTATACCTAAAAGAAAGCGGAGACAGAGCCCACCTTACGAAACCTTTGAAAGCATTTCAAGAGAGTTCCTCTCCTCCTCCAAAACTCAAACACACTTTCCATTATTTAACAGCAGAAAGTCTGCAGATCTCTCTCACGGCCCGGCCCTCCGTCAGTGCCACGGGCTTTCCCCGAGAGGAGATGTGAAATATACAGTAAGCAGATGCACATGCGTGCGGTCAGTATTAACATCCCGCCATTACTCCTTTTACAGGACGATCTGTGAAGACTAACCGCCGAAGGTTCCAACCTCGGTTTTTTTTTTTTCGGCAAAACCAAACGCTGCATGAAAAGGCGTCGTTTGCAGTCCTGCAAACAAAAATCTCTTCTACCCTCAACGCCCCAACCTTAATTACTGTGGCTGGCCATGAACGAGACGACGCATTAAAGAGAAAAAAAGAGAAACGGAAGAGAGGAATAAACAGGACAGTGGTGCCACTGCAGCAGTTTGTAAGCAGCTGGTAAACACGTCCGGCGGGAAGTTTGCTAAACGGCAGCCGATATGTGGGCTGTCTCGCGCTGGGATTGGTCCGATCGTCAGGGGATGACATCACTAAGCAGGAGGGGAGGAGGAAAAACAATGTTCAGGCCCCATTAACCCCCAGATCCAACACTAACCCCACTGATCTCCCTTATATGGGACTCCACAAGTACCTCTCTAAATAAATTCCAAACACACTCTTAGATAAACACATAAATAATAACCCGTGCACACACACACACACGCACACACACACACGCGGCTCCTCTGGGGCGGGGATGTAACGCACGCGCGTGTGTGTGTGTGTGCGTGTGTGTGTGTGTGTGTGTATGAATACGCCTGAAGAGCGTGTTAGCAGAAAGATAAGATAGAGCAGAAAAAGCAGCCCATTGTCTGGCCAGGGCTCCGGAGGCCTTAAAGCAATCAGCACACCCCCTCCATACAGCCATGATGTTTAAATTAGAGAAGGAGGGGGCTGGAGGAGACACACACACACACACACACACACACACACACGTGCACACACACACATACACGCACATACACGCACGCACACACACACAAAAAAGTTTCCTGAACATAGTAGAAAATTGTTTTCTCTGGACAGTTTTAAGAGTCTACATCCTGTGCTGGAGTTCTCTAATCATCACCAGTGCAATTTACAATCAGAACACACAGAGAGCCAGTTCAGACCAGCTCATCTGTTGACTTTGGCCCCGGCCCCGGCCCCAGCTCAGCAAGGGCAGCTGCCATTTGAGACTGGGGGACTCAGCAGAGTGCAGGGGTGGGGCTCTGCTCCGGGACTGAGGCAGCGACACACACACACTCTCATACACACACACACACACGCACACTCACAGACACACACACACACACACGCACGCACGCACACACACGCACACGCACACACACACACACACACACACACGCACGCACGCGCACGCACGCACGCACGCACGCACGCACGCACGCACTACTCACACACACACACACACACACACACACACACACACACAGACACACACACACACACACACACACACACACACACGCACACACGCACGCACTACTCACACACACACACACACACACTCACAGACACAGACACACACACACACACACACACACACACACACACGCACACACACACACACCCTGTGTAAGAGTCAGGAGGCTCTCTCCCTCTGGCCTCCCTGCTACCCCAGCGAGGCGAGGCTCTTGTTTCCACGGTGTCCTTTAGAATATGCTTCTGATTAGGTGGCCTAATTACAGCGGGAGAAGCAATGTTGCTTCAGGCTTTGCGGTGCGTGTCAGAGTATCGACTAACCCTGGACCCCGTCCACCGTTACCCAACCCCCCCGGCTGCCTCCCCTCCCACACCGCCCGCTCCGCGCCATTTCTGTCAGGAGCCCCCCCGGCCCGGCCCAGCCCGGCCCGGCCCGCTACGGACCGGAGTGTCCACCGCTCCGAACGCCGAGCCAGCGACGCCCCTCCGACCGGCAGCAAGCACGGCCAGCCGCCGCCGCCGCGGCACGAGGAAGAGCCTCTTCCATAAGCAGGTGGCAATTACACTTCATTAAAGCCAAGCAGCTCCGTCAGAACGAGCAGTTTTTCTTTCTGCTTCAGTCTGCAGCCCCTAAACGGTAATTCAATATTATGACAGCAATTACTCGCCGTTTTTTACGGCACAGGAAGGCTGCTTTGCGCTGCGCCCGCTGCTGCTGCAGCCAGCCTTTCTGAGTTAGGCTGCATTCAGCGGGAAAGACGCGCAGCGGTCAGGCCACCACAGACCAGCCTCAGTTCTGTGTGTAGCAAGCAGCAGCCAATCCTCACACAGCACGAGGGGTGAGGGAGACACTACTACTGTGTGTCACTAACCTAATGTCGAGTGACTACCCTCCAACCCACCATCCTGCAGGTCTTCACTCCAACCCTAACCAAGCTCACCTCATTCAACAGCTAGCGATCTGGTTGAGCTGCTGATCAGTAGAATCAGGTGTGCCAAATTAGGGTTAAACTGAAAGCCTACAGGACGGTAGATCTGCAGGAACAGGGCTTCTGCCCGTGTATATTCTGTGGCTTCTCATCTGGATTCTTAAACATGTTTTCTGCACTGAAGCCACCGTGAAAACTGATGACTTTTGATTATGTGCTGCAGTCCCCACTGGAAGCGTGAAATCAAATAAAGAGGAGAGAGAAGGGGAGGGGCTGCTGGAGGAGGGGGCGGGGGGGACGTGCCCCTGCATGGGGGTCCCAGGGCGGTCGTGTAGTCCTTGGTCTGAGAGTGCCCGTCGGCACAGGGAGCGCCAGGGTGTGGGGGTAAGGGGGGGGCGGGTAAGGGGAGCCCCCCCGGCTCCGTGCCCTCGTTTGATCGCCCCGCCACGCTGGCGCACCGCAGCCTCGCGCCCGGGGAACGAGTGGCGCGGGTGCCACCCCCTCCTCCCAGCCAATCAAACGCCCGCGCGCTGCGCAGAGTTTCCGGTTCCCCTGCGCGGGCGTCCCGAATTCAATTTGCCGAGCGGCGGCGGGGTCCGTGGAGGCGGCAGGCGACCCGTATCGATCGAGGAGGTTTCACTTACCCCCCCCCGCCCCCCCGAAAGCGCGCGTGTCACCAGGAGAACGCAACCCGCCACGCTTCAATATTTAATGAGTTATTCAAGTAATAACCCAGCACAAGACAATGCACTCCCCGCTGGGACAGCCACTCCCTGCTCGGGTCTTAAGAGGACAGATAAAAGCTTTCAGGCGCTAATGCCACCGCCAGCGACCTCGGGGGGGGGGGGGCAGGGGGGGTGTCGTGCCTGTTGAAGGCTGCTCAAGTGGCCGTCCCTCCCAGTCTGAGTGTGTCCGTTTGTTTGCACTGTGCAGTAAAACTGCGGAATCAGAGCCTCCTTATCCAAACAGGAAATGTGCACCAGTGAGCGCAGTCCCCTCCCTTCCCCTCCCCGTGCGGCAGGCCGGCCGGACGGTCAGCAGGTCCCTCTGATCCCCGTCCCTGCTGCACGCGGCTCCTCAGAGCACCGAGGGCTGGAGGTCCGGACTGGATCCAGCAGCAGCTGTGGTCAGTGGTGACCAGTGAGCTGCACATCTATAATCAACGCGTTTATAGCGACAGGCTGCGCTCCCAGGGAAGGAGTCAAGGGTAACACGGCGACGGTGAAACTGGGTCTGAACTGGAACCACACGCTCTAACACACACACACTTCAGACGCAGCTGGCTGATGCGTCACTGCTGGAATATGAGCCCAGTGAGGTGTTCCTCATCTGGAGTCAGGCCGAGAGCGAAGAGAGCGTTGCTCCCCTAACCCGGGCCTGAGCACGGCGGCCAAGATGGACGCCTACTGTACGCGCCTACTGTACGCGCCTACCGTACGCGCCTACCGTGCACGCCTACTGTACGCGCCTACTGTACCCGCCTACCGTACGCGCCTACCGTACGCGCCTACCGTGCGCGCCTACCGTGCGCGCCTACCGTGCGCGCCTACCGTGCGCGCCTACCGTGCGCGCCTACCGTGCGCGCCTACCGTGCGCGCCTACCGTGCGCGCCTACCGTACGCGCCTACCGTACGCGCCTACCGTGCGCGCCTACCGTGCGCGCCTACCGTACGCGCCTACCGTGCGCGCCTACCGTGCGCGCCTACCGTGCGCGCCTACCGTACGCGCCTACTGTACGCGCCTACTGTACGCGCCTACTGTACGCGCCTACTGTGCGCGCCTACTGTACGCGCCTACTGTACGCGCCTACTGTACGCGCCTACTGTGCACGCCTACTGTGCACGCCTACTGTACACACCTACTGTGCGCGCCTACTGTACGCGCCTACCGTACGCGCCTACTGAACACGCCTACTGTACACACTTACTGTACACGCCTACTGTACACGCCTTTCCTGGGCCTTCACGCAGAGCTGCTGAGCCGTGTGAGCGGGGCCATGGAGGAGAAGGACGTTCGCTCATTAACAGCTGGAAGCCGTCACTGCGTAGGTCTCTGAGACCAGCACGCTGCAGCGGGGGAGGGGGGAGGGGGGCGGGGGGGCGGGGCTGGGACACGGCCCGCGGTGCCGGGGGGAGGCCGGTGTGCGGGGGGGCGGGGGGGCGGGGCTGGGACACGGCCCGCGGTGCCGGGGGGAGGCCGGTGTGCGGGGGGTCGGGGGGGCGGGGCTTGGACGCGGCCCGCGGTGCCGGGGGGAGGCCGGCGTGCGGAGACTACAGGAACCTCGCACAGACGCTCCGAGGTGCGTTTGAAACGAGGGTTCGAGTGGAGAGAGCAGCAGCAGCTCTGCCCCAGAGCCGCCCGCTTCCTCAGTGTGCAAAAATAAAAATACATATAAAATAAAAAAAGGATAATGGAAGGCCCTGCTGTCGCTCCTGGCCAACTCCGCGGCAACGTTACCCATGGTGCACCTCTCACAGGGAGGCTCGGCAGGGCCAGTCGGCCATTATGTCTGAACAGCTCTGTGATCACGGCTGTTCAGCAGCGAGAGCGGCTCTCCCTCAAGGTCCAGCCGAGAGAACCCCACACCACAATTAAGAGATACAGCACCTCGGGTACCTCACACAGCACCAGGGTACCTCACACACCTCACATTAAGCTTCTTATGACACGCACTCAATGAGCAGCATGCCGTACCTATTGGACCAGCTGATCCCACATCACAAGTGTTGCCCTGGGAAACTAATATCAGTTGTGTGAGCTCAGGGTTCTGAAACAAAGGAGGACTCCCTAACTTCATGTCAAAACAACAGTACAACTGTAATTATTGAGCTTTAAAGGTTTGGTTGTGTGCTCCCATTAAATATGCTAAATTTGCAAACTTTATAGTTTTTCATCAGTTTTGATTTCACACAAAAGGCACAGCTGAGCTCAGTGTCTACAGAAGCGCTTCCTCAAAAGCGTGCTTGAAGACTGTTTCACGCCCCCCCCCCTACACGGGGAGCCAATGGCGCCAGTTTAACCATGATGGGCGGTTCTGGAGGACGAATCAGCAATCGTCACGGTGCTGGAAGAGGCGGCCTCTTCCCTCAGTCTGCTCGGGGACCATAAAACAAACACAGCGAGGCGGTGGAGTGCATTTCCCCCTCACCGTCTCAAACCAGAGCAAACACGGCAGTTTGGGTAAAACCGCACCCGGCCTTCCCAGCCTGGTGTGAGGGGTGGGGGGGAGAGAGGTGGGGATGCTGGAGCTTTCTGTGTTTTGCTGGGATCCGGTTTAGAGTGTCACGTAAAATATTATTTTAAAGAAAAAGTAACAAAAGAACCAAACCGAGTGAATACTTTATGCAAAAGGAGACTGCAGGTCGGCCAGTGTGTTTGATTATGCAGCTAAGTAGCTACATGGGTAACATTTACCACCGTTTTACCAAGGGTTTGTAAATTCTTAAAAACCCTTGAAAAGCAGTGTTGGGTCTCCCCTACATGTCAGTGTCTTTTCCGTGTCACTGGGCTTATTTACTGCACAAACTCAGAAGATCCTGAAGCACCAGCTCTTGTTCTCAGACTGGCTCAGCGGTAAAAGCTTTCTGCCAACAGCTGACCACCATCCTAAGCCTGGAATCGGCCGCGATGTTGGCTCGCTAGCTGGCACAAGCACCTCTGGCTAACTTCCTGAGCTGCCCGTGGTGCCATCGTCAGTGAGGTGATGAAGGAGCGGAGTACAGCAGCACACTGAGGAAACCGAGCGGCCAGCTCCGTGACTGACAGACACACGGGTGTGTGAGGAGGAAGACGAGGGAGGCCGTACCGGGACGAAGCACTGGTTCTCCCGCAGGCAGGCGTCCTGCAGCTCGCTCTTCAGGTCCGCGATGTGGGTCTGCCGCGAGGCGGTCTCCTTCTCCAGCAGCGCCATCCTGGAGCAGGCCATCTGGTACACGTCCACGAAGGAGGACACCAGGCTCTGGCGGGGAGGGAGGACCAGGGTGAGCAGAGTGTCCTCTCTCAAAGTCAGCAAACAGGGACGAAGGACGGAACTTACCGGAACACACCGACGGGGAAGTTCTGCGTTTATACTTTATCATCTGCCTTAGAATTTTATATTAATTATATTAATTATTCCCATTTATTCATCAGTATACTGAATGTCTGAGATATTTCTGATGGAGGGTGAAACACAAGAGAAAACATGCAGTATCATTGGAACATCCTAAGGTTACAAATGCGCTCTTCAGAATACTTCTGAAATAGCATTTCCTTTGCAATTCCTTATCAGACCGAGTGAGGAAATACAGGAACAAAATAAAATGCATAATATAAAAATAAAAAATAAAGTTTCCTTGTTTCACACCGGAAAAAAAAAACAAATTCACAGAGAGCCCGCGCTTCTCACAGATATGCTAAATGCGGTAATGTTATGACCTTCGAGGACAAAAATGCTTATTTTCCATTTCCATTTCCGCGCGCGTTTAGGTGGAACTTGCATATTCATGGCTGCACGGCGCTGTCACTTAGACTGCCATGCAGAACCGGGAGCGGCGGCTCGATCGCGGGCGTGTCAGCCGCGCCGGCCAGAGAAACTTCATCAGCCTTCACGCCCTGCGCTACACGGGCAAGCTGACATTAAGAGCGCCGTAACTGACAGCTAATGGAGTCAATCAGCAGATCACTAAGCCATAATAAACTCTGCAGCTTTGCACAATCGCAGGAGATCCAGTTTTTATTTTTTCTGAACTAATCAAAGGCTGGTGACTGGCGTTTGACCCGATGCCCAAGTCGAGTGCGAGGGGGGGTGGGGGGTGATTGTGGGAGCAGGAGATTTGACATCCTGACACCCCGCGGTCTACAGACAGGCTTTCAGCAGTCTAATGAAATTCAAATTTCTGTAAGTGAAAGGACAATATGAGACAGAAATTCCACATGACATTTTTACTTTCTTCTGAATTCATGAAGACGTATTAAACAGCCAGAATTACTTGTGCAACTGTAAAAAAAATAACCTGAATTGTCATGCTGGAGCCTCACTGCACATTGTATTTAACTCCAGGGAATGCACCTAAAGCGTCCCGAGGTCCCTTAGGAAGAGGGATGTACTCGAGCAGTGAGTACGCAGGAGGATCTTGAGCGTGATTCCACATCTGTAATCCTCCTGGCAGGTAAGACTGATGCTCGCACAGCCAGCGGTGACCATGGCGATACTGTACAGGTGCGTCAGATTTCACTGGACGGTAACACAGGTGTGTCAAAAGTGTGTCAGGGTAGCAATTAGTGATGTCATTATTTCTGTGCATTCACAAAACCACTGTGATCACACCGACATTTTCAGATCACCACAAACTGAAGTAAATGCCGGCCATGTTGCACTGTGAATGAACACCAGCCAGAAGTTTTAAAAGCACCATCTCTGGATCAATTCATTTCTCTTAGATCTTCTTCTTGAGAGCTTTTTTTTCTGTAATTTGGATATTTTTTGTGAAAATAATGTCACTCTGAATTCGTACAGAAGTTTTCCCCCAAATTACTGATGGAACTCCTGTAACACATCTATGAGCAGTACCTAAACTTCTGAAAATATGTCAGACTATTTTCATACCCAAGGAAATCAAAGCTCACAGCTTTCCAGTGTCCGCAGCACAACCCCTCCAAACAAACCAGCTCATTACGGTTTAGCTAAGCTTCGTTAGAGCTCAAACAAACAAAAAAAGTTCTCGACTAAATTAAACCATTAATACCAAAGACATGGAGCCCAGGGTTTGTGCCTCTATTGTCAAAGTGCTGCGTTGTATTTTTGATCCTATAAAATTATATAATTTCAGATATATGGTAAATACACAATATTTACTACAGTGGTCTTGACTCATGCATATTGGCTAATTTTGCAGTGGCCTATGGAAAATAAAACTGACTTATTCGGTCTGTAATTAAAAAAAACAAAGGAATGCCACAGTGTGATCAAACACTGCAATGACCCACAGCTCAGAAGAGAAGAAAACTTAAATACATTCATACTTTAAATTTCGTCAATAAATCAAGCCTTCAGAGAGGCTGGGAATCCACGTTCAAACATTCAGCAGACGTTTCATAAGAAGAAAACTCATATTTTGGATATTTTCGATTTTATCACGCATGTGCTAAAAATGAGAGAATTACAGCTGACTGAAAACAACGGCTAAAGTTCAGCAGATCAGGCGGAGACCCCAGCTACACCTGCTGCAGCGGCGCTGTGGGTCATCTCCAGCTGTCTGATGATACAGCACAGAGGTCCGCGCGCACCGGGCCCAGAAACACGAAGGAGCCGGTCTGTTTCTGCAGCGCGCGCTGCACAAAGGGCACGCTTATAATACTTACTGCATCGCTGCGATGTTAGCCATGTAAACCCTGCTTCTGTTCTGCTCCCGAACAGCAGACACACACACACTGACCCAGCTTAAACACAGCAGAGTACGCCCATGCACAGAGGAGAGTGTGATATAAATCCTGATTGCAGTACATTCACTTAACTGGAGGGGGGCGGGGTGGGGGGGGGGGGACTAATCATGTTCATGATGACACTATTAGAAGGAGAACGCGTTATATATTTACTAGAAATATAAATCACGCTGCGTAAGGAGCGGTCAGGAGCAGGAAGTTCTGCGTGAGCAAAGATCACCGGTGATGTGGGCAGTAAAGCCTTAAAACTGCACCAGGAGCTTTTGGGGGGGGCGTCATTCTCAGCAGGCCACACGGAAGACATTTTCACCCTTATAGGAGCCTTCATTAAAACGCAGTAACTATGTCACTATGTCACAAATACAGTGCTGTTCCCATTTACAAGTTACACTAAATTAAAGATATCTTGGAACTACCTACAGATTCCAAAAAAAACCACACCTTTCAAATGTAAAGACACAGTACCCTCAAAACGAAATCTACTTTCTTGTTTGTTTTTGTCAGAGAGATCCGTCGTTCCAGAGATCAGTGTTTGCTCTCTCCTGTAGTACAGTGTGGCCAGTGCAGTGTAAAATGGCCGCTGGCTTGCAGGCCAGTGCGCTGGAGGAGTCACTTCAGCTGCTGAGCCACTAATGCAGCGGCAACTCAAAAAAATAGAAATTAATTAAATTAAATTTAATCTCAAAAATCCGCCTTACTCAGTCATTATATAACGCATGCAGGCGTGTGGCCAAGCTGGGCCGAATTGATTTACTCGTGAAATATGAAGTTGTCCAGAAGTGATCGTTAAAGCCCTCGGTGACGCGTTTGAGCGGAGATGTCCTGTCGGCCTCTCTGATAGGGCGGTAATCCCGGCCTATTAACGGACCGCGGCGGAGCGCGGCGCTGGTTACCCTGGTTACCCGTTCCTAACGGCGCCCGCGCTCCTAACGGGTCTCAGCGAAGCGCGCGGTTTTCTGACGCACGACGCCAACCTGACACGCCGTCAGCTCCGGCCCGCCCGTCAGTCTCTCCGAGCCCGCCGCGTCCAGGTGCACTCTGGGTAACTGGAGGGTGAAGTCCTCCCTGGTGGCCGCCGACCGTGACAGCAAGATGCGCTCTTTGACCTAAAGGAAGAGAAAACAACATCAATGGTAATTCCCCTTCAAACACATTAACTGGGATGAACTGGGTCCCTTTGAGCCTGCTGAGTGGACAAGCATTGATCGCCTGGCCTGAAATCCATGAATAAATTTAGGACTAATTGATTTTTTTTTCCCACAAATAAATCTAATTCTGAGCAGAGGCAGTGAATGTTAAAGAGGAAAAGTGTCTTTCTTTACCTGACATTAAGAGGAAATAAAAACAAAAAACAAAACTCCATTAAATGTTATTTATTTTTAAATCAGCATCCGTCTAGCTATGACGAGTTTTGTTCTCAACTCTGGACAATTTTTTTTTTCCCCAAGAGTTATGCATTTGCTGAAAGGAAGGAATCATACTTTTTTGTTCGGTCTGAGAATATGTCACACCTGTTTAAACTGGCCACTTCTGAGTTGAGCACAAAGCGCTCTGCAGTTAGACTGTACCCGAGCCTTAATTTCCCTCTTCCCCCGACTGTAACCCCCTCCTTACGTTCATACGCAGTTTCATCATATCGAGAACTTGACAAGAGTCAATAAATCTCCACCTTGAGCTTTGTTATGAAACAAACAAAGTTGTGGGGAGAGCGAAGCCACAGCCAGGAATTTAACCCGTTATCTCCCCTGGATTTGAGCTGCGTTTTAATTGCTTTCAGTGGGGATTCAGATAATGGTTTGAGGGAGAGACGCCGTCAGATCTGCATTGTGTGCTCTGGATTCTTCTTCTGTTCCGTCAGAGTTTGAGGAATAATCCTGTCGATATTGGAAGGAGAGGCAAAATGAGAAAAAACAAAAACCGAACGACCCGTTTCTCAGCTCGATTGTACGGCACAGTCTCTGTTTCCAAAACCACGGAGTCTTACAAAATTCAGCTCAGGCGCGGGTGGGACTGGAGTCGGATGCTCTACAGTGAGCTTCCGTTTCCAAATTATGGACTTGACAACAACAACACAGGATGGGAAAAAAAAGCCTAAAAACATCCCTTAAATTGTGATTTGTTAAGATTAAATCAATACGTGGGTGCGTGACCTCACTGTAAGTTATGATACAGGACATTCAGTACTGACCCACTCAGAACGTCAGGGAGAATAAATTCAGCTCACTCAACGCGCGACTCACTGTCGACTGGCATCTGTTTAGTCATTCAGTTATGTATCACAACTGCAAAAGAACAACACTAATTAGCACTCCGCAAACACACCAGAATAATTTATACAATTTCACCAATGTTCATCAAAAGCCATGTTAGAAAACCATTAGCCATCCTAAGGAGTCCAGCCTCTCTAATCACCACTAAACAGCTCGCAAATACAAAAATAAATGTACAAATAAAAAGGCTATTCATTACAGGCCCTCTTTGTTGTGTTAAATGTTCATCATTTGATCTTTAAGAATTGAAGAATAATAAAACATTTTTTAAAAACTTCAACGCATAACAGAAAATTGTTGTCGGACTACCGCTGTTAAGCATGATGAAAACAGTTAATGCTTTTCTGGTTTATGAAGCCGAGAGCGAACACTTCAGCCAGGAGAACAAAAGCACTCCTTCCCAACAGCGATAGCCCAATCAAAGAGCCAGACGTGCAGGACTCCTGCGAGCCGACTCCACAAGGCTGCACGGCAACCCGCCGAGGCTTTCAAGTATCACAGTGCCACCTATTGGAGGATAACGGGTACTGCAACAGCGCTGGAGAAGAGCGCAGAGCGTTACTGCAGAAACGAGGACGGGAAAGCAGGGGAGCGCACCAACATCCCAACACGCCAAACATCACGGGTCTCACACGTTAGGAACGCGTGTGCATCACACACATAAGGAACGCGTGTGCACCGCACACACATAAGGACCGTGTGTGCATCACACACATAAGGACCGCGTGTGCACCGCACACACATAAGGAACGCGTGCACATCACACACATAAGGAACGCGTGTGCACCGCACACCGACCCGTCTGAGCCTGCGTCTCAATGACTTACAAATGCTGAAAAATTTAAACAAAAAAAAAAATATTCCCAGAAAAACAGGAATATAAGGATGCCGTAATTCCTGTCTCTGCCGTGGACACTTCCCGCCCTGGCCGTGCCGATGCCATGCTCCTCGGCGAGCACATGAGATTTTTACAGGCTCGCGTCTAACAGCTGACCTGCAGAACCTCTTCTTCAGCTCCTTTGCGTTTGCTGAATAAGTTATCGAAACAACGATATAATGATGTACAATAATGAAATAACGACCGGGTGTACAGCTGCACACACATCTGGGCAATTCCAGGTACCTAACCACACCAAACAAACGGCTGGTTTCCAACACCTCAGTTCTTTTGTAATGTGCAGTTTGTTTTCCAGTATGGCTTATATTGAACCTGAATAAAAAAAATTTTTTTTTTAATTCTTCCATGACACTATTAAAATAAAAAAAATTGTTCAACTCATCAGATCAGAAACAGACCGTCCTGCAGGCAGCATAAGAAAATGGAATGACTCTGCTTACTAAACACCATCAGAACGTAACTTTAAAATCTGAGGACTGCAGGAAATACCAGCTAACTCATCTCCATGAAATAAAGTGGACCAAAATGAGCGGCAGGCCAGCCTTATTGGCCAGGTCAATAAGTAGTTATCCTGCGCTGGTTAACATGCATTACACCCTCCACACCAGCAGTAATTTGTTTTAAATACAAATTGATAAGCAGAGGCGACTGATGGGCAGCATCAATCACACCGCTTCTGATCGCGCTGTTCAAGAGAAAACTCTACCAACACCACATTTACACCACTCAGACAAACGCACTTACATAATCAAACAGAAATTAAATAAAGGATCCGGATTATTAAATTAATTTAAAAGACGTATCAAATTACCATCTAATTATAGCCCTAAAGCAGAAGCTTAAAATATATGACCACACGTAAATTATATGAGATACAATTTTAAGATAAGACTTCACATGACAAGGGATATTTTTTCTCTTATATACAATACAGACATTACGATGATTTTGGGTGAAATTGCTGTATAACTCTTTTTTGCTCACTTTAAAAGGGAAACTAACGGTAAAGCCCTTGCCCTCTACAACACTGACTCTGAGCCATATTCCCGTTTCACAGATCTGCAGAAATTAGACAGGGGAACACAGACACCGAGCCGGGGAGTTAGAAACAAAAACTGAACCCCACAGAACAGAGCAGACTTGCCACGCACGCACGCACGCACGCACGCACACACACAGACGCACGCACGCACGCACGCACGCACACACTCACACACACTCACACACACTCACACACACTCACACACACTCACACACACTCACACACACACACACACACACTCGGCACAGCCAAAGCATGTGAGTCACTTTGTTAAAACGACTGCAGTGGGAGAGGAGAATAACTGCACGGTCGCGAGGCATGCGTGGCGTGGCGTGGACGATGAGAGCTGCGTTTGAGCGTGCCAGTGTGCCAGTGTGGCTGCAGCAGGCTTCGGGTGGCACACCGTCGCGAGCGCAGAATGAATCACACAGCAGATGTTTAACGTCAGCGCTGCCCTGTCAAGTCGAGCAAACACGCTTGCATACAGCACACAGTCTAATTTATTACCCCCCCGACCCCCCCGGAACGCGGCAGTAAATCAGGGCAGCCCGCTGCACAGGGTAAGATCGAAAGCTTCCCCCTCGCTTCGCCCGTTCGGCTGACGGAGGAACTTCTCCCCGAAACTGGCAGCGGGGCTCAGCTGCTGAGGATTCATAAATCTGAAGCAGGATCCAAAGCAACCGATTCATTTAGAGAAAAACACACACACAATTCAGCCAGATTTTACCACCACAAAGCACAGGGCGGGGAAAAGGCGCACAGTATCCATAAAGAAAATCGTATATTCTCTCCTACTTCCCCTTAAAAATAAGAGTCTGTGATAGGCATTCCGGCGCTTTTAATCTTGTCGGTTTTGCTACAGTGGGGTGGACGCTGCGGGTCGGAATGAGGACATTTTGTCGATACCTATGGCCAACAAACACCAATAGTGTGCTCTTCAATAATGTCATTTTATTACTTTTCAAGGTTGCCTTCAAAACCTGCGATGCACCTCGCTTATGGGGAGTCTCTTTGAGAATGCTGCTCTAGAGGTTGGACAGTACAAGATAATCAGAACAAAAAAAAAAAAAAACATATTTCTCAAAAGATGGCTTTAAAAAAATTGCAGCAAAGGTGTAATTAAAAAAAGTTGCTACATGTCTGCGAATATTCTCCAGGCCCTTCTCCCCTCCTTTTTGCACGAGCTGAACAGATAAAAAGAAACGCTCATGTGGATTAAAGTGCTCAGAATGCATCAACATCAATCCACCAGAGTTTTGCCTTCTACATTTTTGAACCACAGTCAATAGATCTAAATATTTTACTGCACCCTGGCCGATTTATTGTTTGATGTTTAAAAACTTGCGCGGAATCAAAGAAAATTCATTAAATTGGAGGCCCCCGAACGAGGCGCGATCAGCTTTGAAAGTCGAGTTTAACCGGGATATTGATGATTCTCTTTCTTCTGTGACAAAAGCCACCAGGGAGGCTGCTGGTGGTGTCGGAGTACAAAAGCACACAGCCAATAACGGCTGAGAACAATGTACACAGCGCGCGGGTCGGGGCGGGAATAACAATGCTCAGCTGACACCACAGCGCACCGGACTCTACGGGGGGGGGGGGGGGGGGGGGGGGCAAAAATGACCAAATACGAGAGGACAACACAATAAATACGGGATTACTGCGCACGGACAACGGAACTCACTCCAGAAGTAATTAAGACGGTTACTTTCCCGGGTTTCCACCGAGCGTCTGCAGTCTCACAATTACCCCGCGTAATTAAACCGGCAGGAAATTAATCTGTTTATGCCCTACATTGTCGTTGAAATATACTCGGTTCACACGCGGTGTGACTGTAATTTCTGAAGTGTGCTTAATTCTAAGGTCACATTTCCTATTCCAAAGCTAAAAATAAAAAATAAAAAATATTACACATTCTAAAAAGAGGTCAAAAATACTTATATTGATACTTCCATTTGCAGATGATATTGCAGTGTTCTGGGTTACTGGTCAGACTGAAATTGTTTTAATTGTCATATTTTGGTTTATTGGTTAAACTGAAATGGCTTTAGTTGTCATATTTTGTTTGTTTCAATGTTAAAGCTTTGACATTGGTTTCTCTGAAATAAATATAGCACTATAACCCATCATACAGGTCTTCATAATCTATTACTCAATTTATTTGCAGGTTGTCATTCATATTTTACCCCTATTTGTGGTAATAATTTAAAAACAAACAGGCGGTACTTTGTCAAATTTAAAGTGTTTATGAATGAAATATTTTAAAAAAATCAATTTATGCCCATTCATCAATACTCTATAAATCCATATTGTGAACCACAGTTGCAATGTTATGCACACTTCTGTTCCATAATAATAATAATAATAATAATTTAAAAAAGGTTTCTTTTGTAATATCAAATAAATGGAGCAAATAGACGGCCCTGCTAATTCCCACATAAAGATTAGTCCCGTTATGCAGATCATTAGCAGAGAGTAATTATGGAGGAGAGAGTAAGCAATGAGCTGCAGCCACTGAGAACAATTATTTACAGGCGCTCGCAGAAAGATCATTTTAAGACACAGAAAGGAAATGAGCGAGCCTGCAAAAGCACCTGGAGCAGAAGCCCCTGCCCAGCCCTGCAGCCCCTGCCCAGCCCTGCAGCCCCGGCCCAGGCCTGCTGTAACAGGGAGGTCTCCGCTCACGTCCTCTAAGAGAATAAAGATGGCTGAAGAGCCATTTACCCTGCACTAAATCAGCCATCAGCGAGCGCCTTCCCGTTTTTATTCTGCTTTAGCATCCGTGTGGAAAAATCCTGCGGGCGCTCATGTGGGCCTTCCTCACCTTGCATGGCCTCCTCTGCCCTCACCCGCCAGCCGCGTATCTCACTGCTCACACAAACGGGACAATACTCACGCTGATTCAGGGGATATTACTTTTCACTTTTACGCATTTGATATATTCAACGTGCCCTTCAGAGTAAAGGGAAACCTGTCAACATGAACACCCCGACACCTGCATTCTTCTTCTTTTTTTTTTCTTCTTTTTTTACTGACTTAATTATGCCATGTTTACAAGCCATCCACTTCCAGGTCAGAACTACAAACGAGTCTAATAACAATGACTGAACGCATTTTCAAGGCGACCCCTTTTAGCAACTGTTAAAAATGAAACTATGACAAAGATCAGATGGGCAGGAAATGTCCCGACATCGTCAGAATCAGTAACGAGGTTCTCCAGTCCCTGGTATCTGCAGATTGGTCATCGGGGGGGGGGGGGGGGTTTGTATTAGTTTCCCGGGACGGCCCCCAGCGCTGGTCTCCGCTCGGAGAGTAATTACAGCCCCGCACCGTTTGCGTGTGGCGGCCGTGTGCAGCTCCCAGGCCAGACCGGGCTCTCCACTCAAGCCCGCGGAGCCCAATCCCCCCGCCCCCACACCCCCCACCCCCCCGAGCTCCCGGAAGGTTATGGGGAGGAATTACCCTAACCCAGCGACCGGCGGGGGACCAGACCGGATCATCGCCAGGGGAGGGAGACTTTTATCAATTTTACCAGACCTCCTGCGCCACTGAATCCCTCGACCCAAAATCAAATCTCAGACCGCGGGGCGCGTGGAGGGGCGCGGGGAGGGGCGCTGGCTGGACCGCGGTGCGCAACGGGGAAGGAGCGCAAGACCGCACCGTCCTCCAGCACCGCTCCGCCAGACCGACCCGCTCGCGCTTCACAAAAAAAAAACCCCTCGCTTCCCCTCCCGGGCCAGGCTCGCTAATGAAAGGAGGACTGCGGGGTAAGTGAAATACCTGCCATCCCGTGTCAGAGAAAATGAAATGGGATAACTTTTCTCAAATCGCTGTTTAGTTCCATTTTGTCATGTTTACTAACCGGCAGCTGGGTACAGCCATCATCAGCCAAAAAGTACTTACCAAACACCACTGAGGATCAGAGGATTCATTATGATATTTTTATTATACTCAAATAATTAACGCTGAATTATTTTTTTTACTTGAACAATCAAAATAATCAAATTTCTGCTGTCACTATCACTGTTACTTACTGCCGGCAAATTCAGTTCAGTTCAGACTTCAGAACAACGTGCCGAAGCAATAAAAACCCTTTACCTACATATTCCAGTTTTAATAAAAGTCGAGCAGCCGGACGGGTGAGCTCAGACCCGGCCTCCCTGACAGACTGCACGCACAGCAGCGCGGAGCAGCAGCGCAGAGCAGCGCGGAGCAGCATCACGCAGAGCAGCGCAGAGCAGCAGCGTGGAGCAGCAGCGCAGAGCAGCAGCGTGGAGCAGCAGCGCGTGGAGCAGCGCAGAGCAGCATCGAGCGGCCGCTCGGAAACAGACGCACACAAAGGTGTGGGGGAGATGCGGGACCGGGGGAAACATGTTCCGCGTTTGATTGACAGGCCTGATAAAAGCTTCACCTGATCTCTGGCAGGGCGGACGAGACCGGGGTGAGGGGGGAGCGCGGGGGGTGTTCGGGGGGGCGTGGGGGCACGGGACCAGACAAGTGTCCTTCATGGATAATCTATAAGGGGCTTCACTCTCCGCCCTTCAAGGTCTCCAGTGTCCCGGGGGGTGGCGGCGGAGGGGGGGGGTCACAGGGACGGCGAAGGGAAGGGGGGGGGGGGGGTCACGGGGACGGCGGCGATGACAGCACAGCTGGCCGGCTAATGACGGCTCGCACCCTTCCCCGTCCCGAGCGCGCGACCCCGCGGGGGAAACCACGGCAACCGCGGACAGATGTTCCGGAGAGGAGACGGAGCTGGACGCGCGTCGGGGAGTCGCCCGCCCCTCTCTCTCTTTTCTCCTCTCTCTCTCTCCTTTCTCCTCTCTCTCTCTCTCTTTCTCTCCTCTCTCTCTTTCTCCTCTCTCTCTTCTCCTCTCTCTCTCTCCTTTCTCCTCTCTCTCTCTTTCTCTTTCTCCTCTCTCTCTCTCTCTTCTCCTCTCTCTCTCTTTTCTCCTCTAACTGAGAATCGTGTAAAAGGTCAGTCCTTCCGTCTCTCGCTGGAAACACCGTTAGCGCCTTTGTTCCGCCAGTTTCCAATCCCGCCGAAATTCCGGGCTCACGAAGCAGAGTGTGTGTGCGTGTGTTACCGGCGGATCACACATGTAACAATACACACGCTACACGTGCAGCTACGTGCAGTTACACCTAAAGGAGCTGATGCTTCAGGGCGTGTGCAGAAGGGTTCGAGGCAGCCGAGCCTCTGCGATGGCGTGAGGAGTGATTCATGAGGCTGCAGGTCCCTTTCCTGGAACCTCGCGCCCCTACGAGCTTCCCCCGAAATTCAGAGGATACTGCATGGAAACTTTTTTCTTATTTTAAAATGTACTTTGTTCCCGTTGTAAAATGTGAAAAATGGTTGGTAATATCTGAAGAGAAACTGTGGAAATGGAATGGAAATGAGGCTAATTCTGAGTATCACACTGGAACAGCTATCCAAGGAGCGCTCAACAAGGCTTTTCTTATCTGAGAAACGTAATTTGAAGAGAAAAGCAGTGGTTAGATTCTGGCAAAAATGCTGTTTTTCAACTAATGTTCACAGACTCAAAAGGTAAATCTGCAGGCAGTGCAGCACAAAACTACATAATAAAAATATCAGGACCTGGAAGAGCGTAATCACAAACAGGACAGCAGCTGCGTAATGGACACAACGGGAGTAAATTAGGAGTAGGACTGCACAGGAGGAGGAGAGAGGGAGAGAAGGAGAGAGGGAGAGAGGGAGAGAGGGAGGGATCCACGTCTTCAGATCGCCTCCCACCGTCTTCGCCAGTAACGATACAAACCACAAGCGCTATCAGAGCCACATGTTCCCGTGGCCAACTCCGCCAACTCCACCCCCCCATCGCGCCCCCCCCCCCCCCCCCGCGCGCGTTTAAAATGCGGTTTGGTACTGACAGCCCAACAAGGCCTGCTTTCCCTTTCCCATAGGTTTTTAATATCAGCGGCACTGAGGGGGGAAAAACCTTAAGGTTAAACAAACGGCAAACAAAGACTGGGACTGGGGCTGCATTCTGTTTGGCTCCTGGTTGGGTTTGGTGTGGGGGGGGGGGGGGGGATGGGGGGGCACTCAAAATGAAAGCCTTTGTCCACACAGTGCAGCAACACCAGGGATCCAGCATATCTGAAGGAATATATTTTCGGGCTCTGACACTTGAAATACCGCTGCTGGGGCTGTGCTATGCGGAGCAGCGCGCGGCGTCGGGGCGGGGGGGCGGGGGGGGCTTTAAAATGGAGCCCCAGAGAGGCATCTGAACTCTTAGTACTCACGTCATTGAGACGGCTTTCCACCGACCTCACGTACCCCGCCAGGGTGTCCTTACTCCTAAGGACAGAGGGAGGGGAGAAAATACATATATGAGCTCATACAACTCTATTAAAATGACTGAGCAAAAACAAAGAAATGTATTACAATCTGCACAGTACATGATGCTTATTCACTAAACAAGCTGACTGGTGAAATAATAATATATATTTTAGATATATTTATTTAATATTCCTGAGGCTCTTATGATGTCATACTTCAGTCCACAAAGCAGAGACTGCTGCTAAAACAGACAAGAGTGCATATTTAAATATCTACACCACCGTGACACCCAGTTTTTTTATTATGGTTTAAATCTCAGGAATTAATAGTTAGCTGTCACTCTACCTCCTCCAGCTGAACAGAGGTACCTCACATCCTGTACTTGACCACAATGAATAAAAAACCACACATTCCTACACTACACCCATTAAAGCTCTGTGATCTATCTTACATCCAATCATGAGACACAGGTGCGTTTGTGTGAACGCGATTGAGCACAGTTGCTATAGATGTTTGTGTGTTTCTCTGTGAATGTATGTGTATGAGTGTGTATGAGTGTGTATGTGTGCGCGTGTGTGTATGAGTGTGTGTGTAGGAGTGTGTATGTGTGCGCGTGTGTGTATGTGTGTGTGTGTATGAGTGTGTATGAGTGTGTATGTGTGCGCGTGTGTGTATGAGTGTGTATGAGTGTGTGTGTGTGTGTGTGTGTGTGTGTATGTGTGCGCGTGTGTGTATGTGTGTGTGTGTATGAGTGTGTGTATGAGTGTGTGTGTGTATGAGTGTGTATGTGTGTGTGTGTATGAGTGTGTATGTGTGTGTGTATGAGTGCACCAGCTCCTATATTTCAAAGGCGAGACAGCTCGCGGGTTTGCTGAAGCGAGGCTTGTTATGGGGACGGGTGGGCCGGGGTGTGCTGTTTTGGGGGGGGGGGGGGGAATTGATCTTGTGTCCGCTGCAGGCGGGTCCCGCGGGCCGCTGCTCACTGGGCTGCCAGGCGGAGGGCGCTCTCGGCCTGCCCAACGCTCTGCTCCAGCTGCCGCTTGTCCTGCTGCAGCTGGGACAGCTGCCGGCTCAGCTGACGCAGGCATTGATCTTTCCTCTTCAGCTCCGTCTTCGCCTGCGAGAGACTCTGGTGGGGGGGGGGGGGGGGGGGCGGGGTGAAGGGAGGGGGGGGGCGGGGGTGAAGGGAGGGGGGGGGGGGGCGGGGGTGAAGGGAGGGGGAGGGGGAGGGGGGGTGGGGGAGGGGGTGAGGGGGAAAAAAAGAATCTTCTGTCAACCCCAATTTCTGCTTTCGGCTCAGACTGCAAGGCCACATCAAGCGGTTAACAAAGTTAGCCGTGCAAAGAAAGGAACTTCCAGACCTTCTCAGGGGTTAAAAAAAGAAACATACTGCGCTGCTTGAAGGAAGAAGGATCCAAACAGCATGCGCACCCTGCAAAGCACCCCGTTTCAAATCTCAACCCAAACGACCTGCTAATCTGGAGCATTAGCCATCAGAAGGCTGTAAGCCACTGGACTCCTGCGACGCGACGCGGACTCGCAGTGCATTATGGGGGCCTCTGCACAGCTGAACTTGAAAGTTTCCTGCTCGGCACGCAAAGCAAAGAAGCCTCGCTGTGGAGCCGCACAGAATCCCCCACGTTCCCACCCGCCGTGACGTCTCCATGACGTTTCCGTTCGGCCAATCCGCAGGGCCCCAACAGCGATCCGTTTCAGAGAAAACATTTCGGCTGAACTATAAAGTAATGAACGCTACTCAACCATACGTTCATCACCTCTGTGTTTCTGTGCGTTTTCAGTTCTGTAATCCAGTTTTAATTTTTGTGAATTTTTTAAGGGAGACGTGAAAGACTGCACAAAGTACAGACTCGGGGGGGGTTTTTATTTTTATGTTTTGCAGGCCAGCAGTTCTTACCTGGCTTAACCCTGAACTAATCAGGCGGGAAAGCACGGCCATTTCAGTGAAACAACCCGGTTTAATCAACATCACAGTCACACAAGGCCTAGTGATGCTTCACAGAAGAATGGAAACGAGCTTCTGTTATCCACTCAGAACCCAGCAGACAACGGTCCTCTAACGACCAGCAAACACGATAATTAATTACATTACAATAAATAATAATGTGACTTCTGAACTGTTAAAACAATTCTGCTACTCAAAATGAAATATTCTTTCTATTTTTTTAATTTCACTTTAATAACTGTGCTGTACTGTAAGCAGTACAATAGTATTAGCAGAAACGTACAGTAGAGACTTAAGATAACCTAATTAAGAATGTGATTCTATAAATAATAAAATCATAAAATTATTATTGGTAAGAATTTTGCCATTTAGGTGTATTATTTTAAGGGCATAAAATGTGATATCAGCACAAGTGACGAGAAAGTTTAATCAAAGATGCTACAAATTAGCCTTCTATTTCTCTCTCTCTCTCTGTCGCTTCTTATCCTGAGAGAAAGGAACACACAAACGTAATCACTTGTGATCCGTGGGCCAATGCGGAAAGACTGGGGAACTGCAGGCATTTGGATTCTGGGAGGAGAGTCGGCAGGAGGTGAAGAGGAGAAAAGCAAAGTGCTGCATCGTCAGACGCGCCCGCCGTGCGCTAGTGAGCAAAAGGCTCAAGTTTTCCAGCATTCACTCACCGAGAACCAGCACTAACAGCTAAGACTGCTAACAGCACAGACAGCTAGCAGAGAAAACAGCGCTAACAGCCTAACAGAGCAAACAGCGCTAACAGCGCTAACAGCTAGCAGAGCAAACAGCGCTAACAGCTAGCAGAGCAAACAGCGCTAACAGCACTAACAGAGCAAACAGCGCTAACAGCGCTAACAGAGAAAACAGCGCTAACAGCTAGCAGAGAAAACAGCGCTAACAGCACTAACAGAGCAAATAGTGCTAACAGTGCTAACAGCGCTAACAGAGCAAACAGTGCTAACAGTGCTAACAGCGCTAACAGAGCAAACAGCGCTAACAGCACTAACAGAGCAGATAGTGCTAACAGCGCTAACAGCACTAACAGAGCAGATAGTGCTAACAGCGCTAACAGAGCAGATAGTGCTAACAGTGCTAACAGCGCTAACAGAGCAGATAGTGCTAACAGCGCTAACAGCGCTAACAGAGCAGATAGTGCTAACAGCGCTAACAGCACTAACAGAGCAGATAGTGCTAACAGCGCTAACTGTTAAGAGCGCTAAGAGTGCTAACAGAGCAAACAGTGCTAACGGCTAACATTTAAGAGTGCTAACAGCTGGAAGCTCAGCTTTCTGAATCTAATGGGGTAGCTGCATTATAGCACTAAATGTGATACACAGGCGCTCTAATTCACTCTCTGCAAAGATTTGAGCCGTTTCTCACAGGTAAGGCAATGTTACACTCCTGTATTCCTGCAAAAGCACATACGCACACACTATCAGCATTTGGTTTGCAGAATAATTACTGCAATTAGGAACTAAAGAGGACAAACACTGTCAACTCCTCAATTAAGATAAGTAGCTACCTTATTTACTTTAAATATAAAGGATTAGGATCTCAATCACGGGGCACATCGCGTTGTACAGACTGTGATAGTGGACCACACTGAACTTCTTATTCAACTTAGAATAAACAAAACCGCTGAAATCCCGAAAGACCTCCGCATACCAGAGCATTTTATTATGGACCGTTCTCATAGAAACTGCATTTCTAATTATAATAACACTGGCCCATGTAATTTCTTAGAGGTTTCTTTTGAACAGAGAAATAAAGCGCACACACAGCCCAGGAGGACCAGGAAACAACACCCAGTGCCGTCCCGTTATTGGCTTTGCACCCAAGGTCTGAGTTAACCTCTCCATGGCCACGCTGAACAACAATATTTCTGCACTACGGGGAGAGATGATGGGAGAGGCTGAGCGTGTGTGTGTGTTTATTTTTTCTGTGTGTGTGTGTGTGTGTGCGTTTCCCTGTCTTCCTGTGTTTGTGTGCTTTCTGTTTTCCGAGTGTGTGTGTATGTGTGCATGTGTATGGTTTTCTGTGTCTTTCTGTGTGTATGTGTGTGTTTCTGTGGGTGTGTATGTGTGCGTTTCTCTGTCTTTCTGTGTGTATGTGTGTGTGCGAATTTCTGTTTTCTGTGTGTGTATGTGTGCATTTCTGTGTGGGTGTGTGTGTTTCTTTGGGTGCATGTGTGTTTGCATGGGTGTATGTGTGTATCTTTTTGTATGTGTGTGCGTGTGTATGTATCGTACATGCCCATGTGTGTGTGCATGTGTCCGTTTGTGTATGTATGCGTGTGTGTATGAGTGCATGTATGTGTGTATCGGTGCGTGCGTGTGTGTGTGTGTGTGTGTGCGTGCGTGCGTGTGTGTGTGTGTGTGTATGCGTGTGCGTGTGTGTGTGCGTGTGTGTGTGTGTGTGTGTGTGTACGTGTGCGTGTGTGTGTGTGTGTGTGCGTGTGTGTGTGTGTGTGTGTGTACGTGTGTGTATGCGTGCGTGTGTGTGTGTGTGCGTGTGTGTGTGTGTGTATGCGTGCGTGTGTGTGTGTGTGTGTGTGTGTGTGTGTACGTGTGCGTGCGTGTCTATCGCAGCAGCAGCAGTGATAAGTTTCTGGTTAGCAGTAATTTCTTAGCGGGGGCGGCCCACTGAAAGGGGGGGGGGTGAGATGCCTGTGGCAGGGAGATGGCCTGATTCCTTGGAAAGGGTTCAGGAGAAAAAGGATAAATCAAGTTTAATAACTAGGCCCCTAATTGTTCCCCCTCCTCCCCGCGCTGAACTCTAATTACGTGGAGAGCTCTCCGGACTGTCACCTGATATTAAGTTGTTGGAGCGGTGAGATAATCAATAAACATTTAGTGTGGAAGAGAATGAAGATCCAGCTATGCAGTGGGAACTCGCAGCACCCAAAGCCCCCGCACCCCCCCTGCCCCCCCCACCCCCACCCCGCTCGTGAGAAAGCCGGCGGGACCGCAGCACTGATTGCAAAGCAATAATCCCGCGCACGGTTCCCGGGCCTGGAGGCCTTCAGGCGATGGTACGTTTGAGAGGGAGAGGTGAACACGGTCACCCTAATTACAGGCCGCTCTCACACACTGCAGGCATAAGTAAAGACAGGCCAATTAGGTGGAGAGGAAGATAAGGGAAGTTTTATTTGTATACTAATTAAACCCCTGATGAAATTAAAGGGAAAACATACGGCTCGGTAATTGTGCGTCTGAGAGAGGTCGCTTTAGGTGCAGTTATCTGAAAAGTGCAGCCTTGAGATAGTTCCCTTAATCCAAAATGGAGTCCTAGTGTTGCACCAAGGGCAATAATAATTTGATACAGCCTCAAGAAATTTTTACATTTTCACAGCAGCCACAATCCAGGCATTTATTGTCGATTCATTGCTTATTATTTTGAGGCAGGGGAGATCAAATAGACCGAATATATTTCTCCTGGTCTCCGTGTATATCTTTTCTTTTTTTTTTTTCCATGTATGTGTGGGAAGAGTGGTGTATGTTTGGATAATTGACAGACGATAATAAGTAATGTTTGGGTATTGATATTCTTCTGTATGATTTCTCTGGTACAGGAAGTGATGTGTAATTATCTGAAATAATTTCTGCTGCCTCTCAATTTTAATTTCATAAACCGCGAGCGCGACTGCTTTGGCCGATGTCCCATCCAGTTCATTTACTCTTGGCTGACAAGCTTCTTTTTTTTTCTTTTGCTTGTGAGCAATCATTAGCAAAGTAGGACAGGCAGCAAATCCACCAAGCTTCGGCGTTATTAAACTCGCGTCCGTTACAGATGCATTTCTTCAGATGAGATCAAGTCTTTAACTTGCTAAATGTTTATGTTCTAAAGATATCCAAATTTAATAAAAGACATTTCACAGGACATCCCTGTCAGACGGTGCTCAGTGCTCGGTGCTCGGTGCTCGGTGCTCGGTGCTCGGTGCTCGGTGCTCGGTGCTCGGTGCTCGGTGCTCGGTGCTCAGTGCTCCTCGCCATGCATAACTAACGAGAGCCCAAAACGCAGAGCCTGATTTGAGCACAGCAATGGCTGCCATTAAAAATTTAATACATTTAAAAAAATGGTATTAAAAAGATAAAATAAAATGCCACAAGCCAGTCTTGTATAAATGCTGTATATGAGCAGTTTGGCACAAAAATAACAGTTGGCGTGGAGAGAACACGCAGACTGCAGTTCTGAGGAAGCAGGAGGACGAGCCCGTTCACGGGCGTGTAAGTCTGGGTGTGGTACTTCGGTCACGTGTGAAAGGGCTGCGTTTTCCTCTGACTGCGCAGGAATAAAAACGTACAATCAGGCGTACGTTCCAGAACATTCTGCACCAGTTAGCAGCTGCAGCTTGACTGGGAGAGTGAACGCAGTGGCCTTACGCTGCGGCTACTCTCAGCTGGAGCGCTCAACGCAAGGCGTTTCCGTCCGTCTTCGCTACTCAAGCTAAGCTACAAGCACAGCATCGGTGCGTGAGACCTGGAAAAAGAAAGTATTTAAAAAGCAAAAAAAAAAAACAAAAGTGCTGCACTACAAAATCCACTGTTTTGGATCACAAAAGGACATAAGAATAATATAAAAAAGCGGGTAAAAGCGAAATAATGCCGCAGATCCGTATGGCGTGGCATAAAGCGGCACCTTAACCGGGCTCTTAAGAGGTTAGAGATCAGCCCGGCTCCTCACAGGCCTTCAGAAGAGTCTCATCCCTGATTGGAGATTATCTTCACACAGACGCCCTGCCATGCGGTGTCACTGTAAGCCGCGGAGCAGCGGAATCAAAGGCGGAGCCCCACGGCGCGGGGCTAAAGCTGCACATTATCTCCCGAGCAAAGGAGCCCGCATGCGGCCGCGCCTTCACACGCCCGCTAATCTCGCCATTCGACAGTTCACAGCGTGAGGCCTTGTTCCTCCTTTCTGAGCCCAATTTAACACATTTACTGTCCCGGCCTCAAATTGAAATAATTGCTGGGGCGAGATGGAAAAAAATGAATTGTGTAATAAATGCGTTATTAGAGAGCCGAAGGCTGGCTTAAAAAACTTAAAACAAAAAAATAAAAAAATAAAAAGAATTAAAAAAATAAAAAGAAGAACCTAATTTCTTTGAAGGACAGATTTAAATGCCAGCTTAAAGCACTGCTACAATGTGTCGAGTATTAATACCCAAACATCTTGGTTCTCATTTATTTGTTAATGGCAGGGGTTTCAACATCTCTTAGAAAAAGTGTCAATTAGCGTTAAGAGCGCCTGCGTTCAGCAGGAGGAGCCCTCCAGCGCGAGCCCAGTGTTCCCGCACAAACAGGGCGGTGATGCAAGCCTGCGCAACTCACAGGGTCAACCGAGAAAACCAGAGAGAGAGAGAGAGAGAGAGAGGGAGAGAGAGAGAGAGAGAGAGAGAGAGAGAGAGAGACAGAGAGAGAGAGAGAGAGAGAGAGAGAGAGAGAGAGGGAGAGAGAGGGAGAGAGAGGGAGAGAGAGAGACAGAGAGAGACAGAGACAGAGAGAGAGAGAGAGAGGGAGAGAGAGAGAGAGAGAGAGAGAGAGAGAGAGAGAGAGAGAGAGAGAGAGAGAGAGAGGGAGAGACGCAGAGAGACAGAGAGAGGGAGAGAGAGAGAGAGAGAGAGAGAGAGAGAGAGAGAGAGAGAGAGAGAGGAACAACCGCTCATCTGGGGCAATGGAGAGGAATTTAGAGTGGTGCAAACTGAGGCACTGGGCAGAGGGGCGGGGCAGTCAGAGGGGTGGGGAAAAGGGGGGAGGGGGCGGGGCAGAGGGGTGAGGGGGCGGGGCCTACCTTGACGGCCTGGGCGAGGGTGTGGTCCTTCTCGGCCTCCTCCCCAGAGTGCAGCTCCAGCCGCAGGCCCAGCTCCTTCAGCTGCAGGGCCTGCTCGTGGAGCAGCGCCTGGGCCTGCTGCTCCCGCTCCAGAGCGCTGCTCAGCTCCGCGCACACGCTCTCAAAGCGCTCCACGGGCACGCCCACCTGGCCGCGCGCAACACGCAGCGTTAGCGGTGTTCATATCAGCGCCCATTCACACAGCGTTAGCATCATTCACACAATGTTAGCATTATTCAGTTTAGCACTCATTTAGCGCACATTCATATTAGCATCCTTTCATATTAGCATTTTTCCATATTAGCATTCATTCATATTTCAAAAGTTTCATGACAAATTTCTTAAAAGCAGTTTTAAACAAACTGAGAGGATCATTCAAAAAGTGCAGGTGTCCTTCAAAGTGCGGCAGGTTTTACACTTAGAGGTAGAAGCCAAGCTGAGCTGGCGTGCGGACGGCGCTCACCGTTCTCCGGCGGTCCCGGGGGTCCTCCGGGCGCTGGGCGTTCTCCGCGGCGCGGCGCTTCAGCTCGGCCAGCTCCACACGCAGGCTCCGCCTCTCCACCTCCGCCGAGTGCAGCCGCTGCGTGAACTCCAGCACCAGCCTCTGCAGCGCGGCCACCGCGCCCTGGGGCCCGGGGGGAGAGAGGAGCGTTAGGGCCCGGCCAGACCCCCCCAAATACCCCCCGCACACTCCACACCCCCGCCACCGCGCCCTGGGGAGAGAGGAGCGTTACGCACCGCCACAGACCCCCCAAATACCCCCCGCACACTCCACCCCCGCCACCACGCCCTGGGGCCCGGGGAGAGAGAGAGGGGAGCGTTACGCACCGCCACAGACCCCCCAAATACCCCCCGCACACTCCACCCCCGCCACCACGCCCTGGGGAGAGAGGGGAGCGTTACGCACCGCCACAGACCCCCCAAATACCCCCCGCACACTCCACCCCCGCCACCACGCCCTGGGGCCCGGGGAGAGGCGTTAGGGCCCGGCCAGACCCCCCCAAAAACCCCCCGCACACTCCACCCCCGCCACCGCGGCCTGGGGCCCGGGGAGAGGAGCGTTAGGGCCCGGCCGGACCGCCCCCCCCCCCCCAACTCCGCCTCATTCATCAGTTACAGTTCCTAACGACAGTACAAGCCTAAAATGAATAGGCCTACATTACTTGGCCCTGAGCTGATATTTCACTTCAACAGGTTCGTCTCAATTTCACTCAAATGTAATTTTCAATTCCACTTTTTTTCCCCACGTTCATGAATAAAACAAATGCCTTATGAGTCGTGGGTAAATACCTCTGCCAAACAACATATCTGGATTATATTTCAAAATTTAACTAAATGCCTTTTAACAGCATGAAACATTTCACAAAACAGACTCTCAGGGGTTAAATAAAGAGAATTAAATAGGGTAATCAGACTAGAAAAATAACAAAAAATATGAATGAGAAAACTCTGACCGCTTTAGACTTGCTTGGAAACACAGCCTTAAGCAGGGGAAGTAAACGTTCTGGGCTCAGTCTGCGCCCGGTCGGGACCCATACTGGGCTCGGTCTGGGCTGGTTCCAGGCCCGGTCTGGGCTGGTTCCAGGCCCGGTCTGGGCTGGTTCTGGACCCGGTCTAAGCCCGTTCTGGGCTGGTTCTGGGCTGGTTCCTGTCCTACCTTGCCTGTAGAAGCAGCAGCAGCAGCAGGGTCAGTCTGGGAAGCCATGCGGCTGAGTCTGAGCAGGCCCTGCCCCAGCCTCTGGCCCAGCGCTCCCTTCTCCCCACACGACCACCGGGAGGCGCCGTCCATCTCCAGCAGGAGCCGCTCCATCAGCCGGGCGAAGCAGCTCCGGGCGGCCGCCAACACCGCGGGCTGGGGGGGGCCGGGGGGGCGGAGCACCGGGGTCTGGGCATTGGGGAGACACGCAGGGGAAAAAAAACATCAGACGCGCTCGCTGTTCCTCACAGCGCTAACCGCTAAACGAGGAGAAAAACACCTCATCAGCTCCACTGACATGAGCACACACTATACTTCAGCCTCTTCCAGCTCTGCCTAGAAATTATTTATGCCATTCAGAAGAAAAAATAAATGTCACCAGCGGATGACTGCAATTACCATGAATCATTAAAGCGCAGTGCGTCTGGCACTGCTGTCGAGCGACAGTAATTACGCCGCTCCCCTAATTGCGCAGACAAACAGCAGATTTGAGGACGCACACAAATGAAGAGGTCCCTGAAAGTTTGAGGAGGCCTGTGAGCTCCGCGCCGGTGGAAATTAGCGAGGGTAAACAGCGCCAGTCAACCGCTCCGGCTCACAAAGCGACCGCCCCCCCCGCCCCCCCCCCCCCCCGCGCTCTTTATTAAGCAGGGTCCCCCGGGGGCCGGCTTAGCGAGCGGGGGCCTCAGAACCTGCTCGGCTAGCACAATGAAGCATAATTAGCACAGAGACCACTTCCAGTCACGCCCCCCCCCCCCGATCTCGTCCTCTCCCCGCCACGGGGATCGCCCTCACGGGGGGGGGGGGGGGGGGCATGGTCAGTGCTACCCGCCCCCCCCCCCTCCTCGTCTGCTGGGACAGACGCCCCCCCTCCATTCGGGTCCCTCCGGACCGGGCCGGCTCCTGGCCCCCGACTCGGGGCCCCAACCACCCGCACCAGCTCCTCACAGCCCCCCCCCCCCCAGCGCACCCCATCCCCGCTGCCAAACTATTCACGTCTGGAAACAAGGTGCCATAATTTAGCCCGCATTCCGGGGCAATTAACATTTTACAGGCACAATTACCCCCCCCCCCCCCCCCCCCCCCCCCCCCCCCCGCCGGGGCGGAAACCAGCCCGCGTGTGTAATGGGCTTACGGCCTTGATGCCCCAAACATGTCCACCCCTCTCAAGGCCGGCGTTATTAATTGTGTGTAAAGTTGATAAATAAAATTGTCAGTGCTCTTAATACTAATTAGCAGGAGATAAATTTAATGGGTTTTATTTATGATTTGCGCGCGGGCAGGCCTGAGAACAGGCCCTTATCTGTCCTAGGTTGTCTTGCGTGTAATCTGGCGGGACGCGGGGCGGGGTGAGAGACGCGGGGCGGGGTGAGAGGCAGGAGGCGGCTGAGGCGGGAGGTGTAAGTACTTTAAGCGCTGGCTGGGCGCTGAGGGCCGAGGCATTACCCGCGCCTTACAGGCTGCTTTTCACACGCAGCCAAAGGCTGTCGCGGGAGAAAAAACCCGCCGCGACCGGCGTGGGAGCCTGAACTGCACCGCGATCCCGCGCAGTATGCCTTACCGCCACCACCGCGATCCCGCGCACTCTGCCTTACCGCCAACCCCGCGATCCCGCGCGCTATGCCTTACCGCCACCACCACGTAACCGCACGTGCATGGGATCCTCCACGCAGCAAAAAAACACAAAACAATGCTAATGACATTTATATTCAACACGCTAAATGTATCCACATCAGAGGCTTTATCCCCAAGAGAGAACGTTCTGGAAAAAAAAGTGTACCACTCAATCATTTGAAAAAGCTACTCTAGCAAGGGCCGTGATTAATCTGTGATTATGACTTCTTGTAAAATGTCACCTGCACTTTGAGAATGCTTTCTTCATATTCCTTCAGAGTGCAGTACAGACACTGCAAAGCAATTAGTGGACACTTAAAAAGCAGAGCACGGGGAAGACATTTTTGTTCAGCAAATGAAGTCCATGAACAGAGAATGAATAATCTGATTTTGTATGAAGCAGAAGAAGTTTCCTCCCTGTTAAAGAGGACTGACCTGTCCCTGTAGATACAGGATCTTTCATTTCCTGCAGCTCTCTCTCCTACACACTCCCCAGCTGTGGAATTAGGACCGAGTGTCAGATATCGGAGCGGTTTCCGGGAGCCAAAGCTGCAGCTAGCGCCACTGAGGCTGAAACTAACCGTCTAACTGTGCAGTCTTCTTCATCATCATACTCCTCACCTGCGGTACTTACTGACCACGGTCCTACAGAGACACCCACACAATGTGGAAATGAGGCACAGCACAATTCTGACCTAACAACAAAAGCCGAGGCAAGCGCTAACGGTAACGCTAACGCAGTTAGCCTTGGGTATTTTAGGAGCGC